>NC_067483.1:26532885-26655385 GCF_947179515.1 Apodemus sylvaticus | reverse complement strand
TGTAGCTGAAGATGATCTTGAGCTGTGAGCCTCCCGTTTCCATCTTCCACATTCTAGGATTACAGACACACACAACCACTTTCCACTTACACGGCAGGGCGTCACCCAGGCTGACGCATTGTCGGAGCGGTGTCTCGCTGTGCTTAAAATGGCCCTTCACTATTTCCTGGCAGTGCATAACCTCAGGCCCCGCCATTAAGCGTTCAGCTCTTCAGTGGCCACTCTCTAACCAACCTGTGGCCAACATCACAACGTGTGTGTGTGTGTGTGTGTGTGTGTGTGTGTGTGTGTGTGTGTAGAGCATTAACCTCAGCCAAGAACGAGGGAATGTAGGTCTGTGCCCTCACCTCCCGTGAGCGTTCCTCCCTTCTGATGCACTCATTGCAAATTTTAGATTTCTCTCTAACCCCAAACTTTAATCTCTGCCTCCTCGGATCAATAAGATCCTCACTTTCATTCTTCCTTTTAGGCTCCATCTCTTTGTACTTAGAAAAAAGACCTGTTCGCAGGAGAGTCAGGGCAAACTCTTCTGTGAACTTCCTGTGGCTTTCTCATCTCAAGGATCAACACTGACATCTGTGGAGTTGGCTCAGTGGGTAAGAGCGCTTGCATGCAAACATGGGAGTTGAGTTAGTCTTAGGCAGCCATGTAAAAAGCCAGGCGTTTGGTTCCAGGAACACCCACAACTACAGCACAGTAGAGCACGGAGGCAGGAGGATCTCTGGGCTTGCTAGCTGTCACCCTAGCTCTAGGTCCAGTGAGACCTTGTCTTCAGAGAATAAGGTAGACCTAGGCTAGAACTACGGCTCATATACAGTACAGCCCCATACTCTAATCACACATATACCCGACACAAAAATCAATCCTTTGCTTGCTTAAGATAGTTTGATATGTTTTATACTTGCTTCTGAGGGAAAGAAAAACCTAAGAACCATTGCTTTTAGATCTAAACTATTCCAGGGAACAGGGGAATGGAGAGATAAGTCGTTGGTTAAGAGCACTTAGCACTCCTGCAGAAGACCTGAGTCTAACTTCAGGCACCCCCAAAAGGCAGTCACAAGTATCTGAAGCTCCCATTTCCAGGGGATCTAATGCCCCTTCTGGACTCCTCAGGTATACCTGTGCTCACACATGCACATATGTATACACATGTGCACAGATACACACGTGGTTGATTTCTTTTTAACCTTAACAAAATATTTCTGGAAGAGGAAGTCTGGGATATGGATTTTGAAAAAGAAAAAGAAATATGGAGAAACAGGACTGTAGCCAGAGAGGAGTTAACAGCACTTAGTAGATTATCCAAATGGCACATACTTGTAAGGTTACAACATAAAAGGCCTCCTTCTTCAAGTAGAGCAATGAAGAATAAATTCCTATCCTGTGGGTTGGTGCTCTACAGGATAATACCGTTTGTGAAGGGATCCTGGGCCAGGACTCAAACCTCCTGGCCATATGACTATGATAGTTTGCTACCAACACAAAGAGGAGTTAGTTTCTCTTCACCCAGAGAAGGTAATCTACAAAAGAACCCCAGAGTTCACTTGCTTTCCTTGTGATAGTCATTGTCATATACAATCTTTTCATCTTTAATTCACACACTGCTTCTTATTTGAAATGGGATCCCCATAGATTGAGTTACAAATAAGGACCTGAGAATCAGGGGAGAGTTGAAAACCTCTTCTGGGAACTGTGTGTCCACATGAGCCTCAGAGTTGGTTACATATCTGTTTACTGCCAGTCTTTGTGGTGGGGGAGGGGAACTGTGTTGGTTAATATTGATTATCAAGGATCTAGAACCACCTCAGACACAAGCTTCCTGGTATTAGACATACCAGGAATAATAAATAAATTAGGATTGTCATGACCAAGTCAATTGATGTGGAAAGGCCCACCACAAATCTAGCAGCATTGTTCCAGGGTCTGAGGCCGTATAAAGGAAGCTGAACGCCATCGTCTCTCTGCTTGCTGGCTGGGGATGGGATCTGTCCAGCTGCCTCACAGCCCTGCCTTCCCTAAGGTGATAGATAGGACAGTACCTTCAAGCTATGATCCAAAATAAAGTTACCTTTGTCAGAGAACTTCACAGCAACAGGAAGAGTAATGAAGTGAGAGGCTGAGACAGAACGTCATCAGGACCTCCCTCCATCAGAGCCCCAGAGTCTGGACAAGGAAGCAAGCTCAGTGCCATGCACAAAGCATTTCTCATTGGCAGGACGTTTCTGGTTTCACAGCCGAGCTTCCCTGGCTCGTGGCAAATGCTTCCCCCATCTCTAGAAACAGCACCATGTAAGGATTTCACACAGACGCTGGAGGCTGCAAAGATGGGCTTGTGCTCTACAACTAACCAGCCACATGATCTTACTTATGTAACCAACCTCTCCCAGCCCGTGCTTCTCATCTACGAAGTTGAGGGTTCATAATGCTTCCCTCCTGGGGTTGTTATTAAGACTTTACACACTATGTAAAAGCATTTGGCCTTTTCTTCCATGAATATGTGTGTGGTGAGTGTACATGTGTTTATGCATGCTGGCATGTATATGGGTATAAGTGTATGCACAAGCATGCAGAGACACGGGATATGGTAATTAATGCTGTTGACTTGAAAGGATCTAGAATCAAATAAGAGATAAGCCTCCAAGGAGCCTGGAAGGAATTATCTAGATTAGGTTAAATGAAACAGAATGACCCACCTCAACTGGGAGTGGTACCCTTACATAAGCTAAATTCAGGATTAAATATAAAAATAGAAATAAGCTCTGAAATTCCTTTTGTTCTACTTTCTGTGTGTAGATACAATGTAACCAGCTGCCTCACATTACAACCGCCCTGCCTTTCCCACCACAATGGACTGCACCCTCAAACTGTGAGCCAAAATAAAACCTTTCTGCTTCAGGTTACCTTTGTCTGGCATTTTGTTACAGCAGCAAGGCATATAAAACTAATATACTGGAAGAAAAACATTGCTGTCTCCATTATATAGATGCTTAACAGGCATTTGTTTGGGTGATGTCAGTCCTGCTGATCTCAAAACCAGGGCCCTTTCTTATCACAGTACCATCCCTGTGGCCCCATGCTACCTCTGACTTTCCAATTCCTAAATGGGTAGCCACCATCTCCTCTTCACGACCTGCTTGACCCCAATCAATGCCAAGACAAGCCTGTTGTCCCAATCTCCTTCTGATGCTGTGATAAAATACCAGACAAAAAGCAACTCATGGAAGAAGGGGTTTATTATAGCTCAACGTTCCAAGTTATAGTTCATCACAGCAAGGAAACTGAAAGGGCAGGAACTTTAAATATTTAGTCAGACCTCAGCAGAGCCGAGAGCAAAGGAATGATTGTATACAGGCTTGGTGCTCAACTAGTTTTCTCTACTCTTATACAGGCCAGGAAATGGTACCATCTCCCTTTGGGCAATCGAGACACTCCCTCATAGAGGTGCCCTCAGACCAACCCAATCTATACAGTCGATAGCTGAGACTCTCACCCAAGATGATTCTAGGTTGTATCAAGTTGACAGTTAAAACTAACCATCACACCAATCAATCAACACACACTGTTATGTCTGATGCTTCTAGAACCTTAATCCTATTATCAGAGTATTGTGCTGTGTTACAATTGCTGTGTGTGAAAATTTTTGAACCTGAATTCTGTCTGAGCTTCTTTGGAGACAGGACATAGGTGTATATTTTTTCTGATTATATAGTAGTTGTCCATTAAGTGACTTTTAAACGGAATTGATTTCTCCTTTTAACAATATCCTGATGTCAGGAGCTTCGGTTCCCAGCTAGTACTTGATTTCTATGCTGCTCCCCTCCCCCACCAGGTCTTCATCCTCCCTGCCCCCCACCTGGAGCACTGGCTCCTCTGACTGACTGATTGCACTGGTTTGTTAATAGAAATTCATTATTCAACCAGTTGGGTGAGTTGTGCTTACGTGCAGTGTGTCAGTCTGTTTCCTGCGAAAGGGCCTGAGCACATCAACTTATGAAAGAAGAAAGTGCCATTTCTTCATGGCTTTGAAGTCCATGACTCATTGGCCTCATTACTTTGCCCTAGAGCAAGGTAGTAAGTTATATCTGGAGTATATGTCAGAGTAAAACTAATTACTTCAGAGGGCAGAGGGTGTCTGTCTCCCACAATCCCCTTCAAGGATATGCCCCCCAATAACCAGGAGAGTTCCCTCTTAGCCCCACCTTCATAATGACCCAATCTACTGTCCATTGATACCACCCTAAGAATAAAGACTTTAGCATGTGGCACTTTGCAGGTCACCCAGAATCCAAACTCTGGCCCCCAGCTTTAGCCAAGGGGAGCAGAGCTAATCAGTCAGCCCAGGCCTTAAATGCAGGGCAGCTGTCATCTCCTGCAATGGCGTGAAACAGGTAATGAGCAAGTGACACTAACTATATTGAGGTCGGTGCAAACTCAGTAGACACCTGTTGGGAGAGAATCACGGCTTTGAACAGCGAGAGAATTTCAATCAGGTAGTGTGTCAAACACTGAGGTAAAACAATGGCTTCCACCATGTGTGGAGCAAGGGCACCATGCCACCAGCCAGAGGAGCTGCTAAGGCTGAGTGAGCCCAAACCCCATGAAACTCAGAATTGAGAACCGTAGGGGTGGGGCCACCTCCCTGCCTAACTCCACCTGCTCCGGAACACTAGCCACAAGAAGACCATGACAATCAGTCACATAGGACAACAGTCACAGAGAGAAAACCCCTGAAGACCTTCCCCATGCAGATAAAGTGTCATTAGATCTCAAACTGAGCCTGTGGGAAGGATCTACCCCTGTGTCCCACCCTACACCTCAATGTTTATAAAGTCCTCATCCAACGGGAATAAAGTGTGCACGTTATTTACTGACAACTGTCTGAATGTGGCTGTTTTACTGAGCTGTAACTTTGGGGAAGAGTTTTCTCTCCCGAAGATTTCATCTCTAGACCTTGGACCCACTGCTAGGCTGGTTTCATGCCCCTGCCCCTACTGCTGCCACCACCACAGCTCTCCGCTGCCACCTGGAGCCACCTCTGCCACTGCCACCATCCCTGCCACTGGCATTGGCGCTGCCACAGTAGCGGGTGAGACCAGGGCCACTTTGGCTGTTTCCAGATGGACCAGAGACCTGGGCAACCTATTCACCACCCTAATTCCTTGGAGGATTACAAATGTGAGTGTGTGTGTGTGTGTGTGTGCGTGTGTGTGTGTGTGTGTGTGTGTGTGTGTTGTGCAGAGCAATTTGGACTTCATGGAGTAAGATAACAAGAAGAATAAAACTATATGCATTTCGTGGTATCTCACTTCACAGACAGCTCAGGCCAAGGATGAGCTGCCATTTCAGGCTCTGCAGTCCTAGCTGGCTCAAGTTCGGTGCTTAAGGTAGTCTGGGGAGTTCCTATGTAGCTGTCAGGTAGGTAGACCACAATTCTCTCTGCCGTCCCTCTGGGGTCACTCTGCATACCCTGTCAGAAGAACTGTGTCATCTTTGGGAATGTGATGGATGGAGGTTCTATATACAGCCATCTCTGAAAACCACAGTCCATTAAGTGCCTTGTGGCGTCAGGGGCATCAGATCACAGTTGGGACTCCTAAGAAAGAGCCACGGAGACCCAGGCCAGTGAGTGCCAGGTTGCGGGGAGGGGGGAGGGGAGGAGTGGAAAGCGGAGGCCATGTTGACATCATCCCAGCCTCTCAGGTCCCATCACACACACTCCACACTTCCCTGCAGACTTTGGTACAGTTTGGCTCAGTGCCTCCAAACTCGTGTCCCATGAGACCCACATCACACGCTTGGTGAAGGCGAAAGCAAAAAGCTCATTCTCCGTCTGTGATTGGAGACCTGGGATACTGGCCTGTGGGTTCCTCCTCATAATGCAAACCCTACTCTCTGCCAACCACTAGGCCGCTTGTCCGACTCTCCGTTATCCGGCAGAGATCAAACCTGTCTTGTTCACTATTTCTCTGGATCCAACATAATGCTTAGCATCAACAGACATTTGCGTGAATGCATGAATGAGCTAAAGGCATTCAGATGGCTCCTGACAAAACTAAATGTGGGTCCCAGATGTCCTACCCCCCCTACAATCATAGTTTCTTTGCTGTCTTTAAACTAAAAATGGGATTAAAGAGATGGCTTGATCAGAAAAGTGCTTTCTACAAGTGTGGGGACCTGAGTTTGATCCACAGAACCCACATAAAAAGTTGGGTCTGGTGGCATGTACCCTAGCCTTGGGTGGGCAGAATCAGGCAGATCTGGTGTTGATTCTCTTTGAATCTCTCCCCATCTCTCTTCCTCTCTTTCTCTCCCTCTCTCTCCCTCCATGTTTGTGTGTGTCTGTCTGTGTGTGTGTGCGTGCGCGTGCATACACATTCACCATATTGTACAGGTATCCTCAGAGGCCAAAAGAGGGATTCAGATCCTCTAGAGCTAGAGCCATAGGCTTATAAACTGTCTACTGTGGCTACTGAAAACCAAACTCACGTCCTCTTGGAGAGCAGAGAGGACTTAACCTCTGAGGCATCCCCTGGGTTTTTGAAACAGTCTCTCACTGACCACTCAGCTAGCCTGGATGGTGAGTGATCCTTCTGTCTCCACCTCCTCAGCACTGGGGTCCCAAGCATGCACTTCCATGCTTGGCTCTTTTACATGGCTGCCCACACTTGGATCCTCACGCTTCCGCAGAAAGCACTTCATTGGCTGAGTCATTTTCCCAGACCGGGCATGCTCTGATGAATGTGTCTTCAGACAGTCTCGCCATTGCACAAACACTTCAGGGTACTCAAGATGGCACAGCCTATTGCTCCTAGGCTCCAAAGCCGCACAGCTTCTGTAGGCAGAGTGTGCTCCTCTGTGTATCTGACATAGAAAGATTATAATAAAAATACTAACCGATGCTAATTTCCAGCTGTACTATACTCGTAATGGACCGTTGCTGTTACTATAAACCATGGTTCACCGAACTGAAATGAAGGCCCTGAAAGCCCTCATTACAATGAAGCAGATAGAAGAATTCAAAATGAACAAATCATGCTTTCCCAGGCTCTGTCTGGACCTGCTACTGAAGAATTTACGTTAACAAGATTGCCCTGAGTAGACCAGGATAGCAGCGGGTCTCAGCCCTGCCACCTGTGGACTCGCTCCTTTCTAAATTGCCAGTCCCTAGGCCCTGTGCAACATCAAATAAGGCAAACTCCCAGGACAGCACCCAGGCTCTGGTGATTTTCAAAAGCTCTCCAAGTGGCTCATTTGCAGTCAGGGCTGAGAGCCACCAAATAGAAGAGTTAATCTGCACCTCTGGTGGCATTTAGTGTTTCCTGCCTGGCATTGTGATGATAATTATCTCTGTGCTGACTTTCCTCGGTTGGACCACCTGTTACCTGAGGGCAGAGACCTGTGCTGCATTTATTCATGTTGAAAATAAAAGAAGGAAGAGGAGGAAGAAGAAGAGAATGAGGAGGAAGAAGAGGAGGAGGAGGAGGAAGAGGAGGGAAAGACCAAAGCACCTACTATGTGAAAAGTGGTGGCACTGAGAATACTATTGTAAATTCTGTCCTAAGAGGAACAGTCTGCCACCGGGAAGTTCACAGTTCAGTAGGATGACCCACATTCAGACACACAGTTGAAAGACTAAAGAGATGACTCAGTGTGTAAAGTGCTTTCTACACAACTGTGAGGACCTGGGTCTGGAACCAGATTCCACATAAACACTGGACATAGGAGGCTACTGCTGTAATCCCTCTGGTGAGAGGGGAAAAGGAGATAGGTGAGTTCTTGGACACTCCTTGAGTTGGCTCAACTGGCACACAAGGTGGCAAACCAGAGACCCTGTTTCAAAGGTGAAAGTAAAGACAAGTGCCCAAGGTGATCCTCTGACTCCACACTCATGCCATGTGCTGTGATCATAGAAAAAGAAAGAGGTTTAGAGAATATGGTGTGGGGGAAGGAGGTGCCCCAGCCGGCATCCCCAGGCATCCCTTCCCCCGAGGGATCAGACACACACACCAGCATAGTATAGAATAGAGTTTATTCAGGGCATGGGATGGGAGTTAAGGGGGTAGTGGAGGCAGAGAAAGGCAGAGAGAAGGAGAGAGTAGAGAAGCAGAGGCCGGCCATGACCACGTGGAGAGAGGGGGAGGGGAGGAGAGCCCAAGAGGGGCAAGAGAAGAAAGGGTGAGAGTGAGAGAGGTGAGAGAGGGTCAGAGGAGAGAGAGTAAGAGAATAAGTGGGAGTAAGAGAGAGTAAGAGAGAGAGGGGCTGAGCAGCCCTTTTTATAGTAGGCCGGGCCTACCTGGCTGTTGCCAGGTAATGGTGGGGAGGGGCACACCTGGCTATTGCCAGGTAATTGTGGGGTGGAGCTTAGACAGAATCCTAACACCATGCACATGTGTGTTCGAACTCACACACAACAAAAGATGTATAGGCAATACACACACGCGCACATACACACACACACACACACACACACACACACACACACACACACACAGCTTAAAAGAAAAGGTGGCAACGAAGCTACCCTATCCCAGCACTCAGGAGGCAGAGGCAGGCAGACCTCTGTAATTCCTAGGCTATCCTGGTATACAAAGCAGGTTCCAGGCCAGCCAGGTCTACATAGTGACACCCTCTCTCAAAAATAAAAACAAACAAAGCAAAAAGTGGTGGGAAATGCATTCTGTATGAAGGTGGGTGGACGCTGGAGGAGAGCCAGAGAGTTTGGGGGAACTCAGGGGACGGAAGAGAGTCTGGGATGTCCTCAGCAAGCAAAAGAACAGAGAATTCTGAGGAGAGAGGCAGCCGATTCATAACCACGAGACCTTTGGACCAAACCACAGGTACACAAAGCTGCCTTCCCAGAACAGTTTCTCACAGACATTGTCAACACTGTCCAAGTCCATCAGAAGAGGACTGTTAAATAAATTATGCGTTGTCCTTCCCAAGGAGAAGGCACACGTTAAAATGTGGTGAGGGCAAGGAGCTGGGGATTGAACTCAGTGCCTCTCATGTATGAAACTCCAGACCCGGCACTGCATAAGCCGGGCGTGGACCTGCACATCTGTCGTCCCAGCACTTGGGAGCGTGAGGCAGGAGGACCAGAAGTTCAAGGTCATGCTGGGCCCTTGGCAATATAGAAAGCTGGAAGTCAGCCTGTATCAGAAATAGATTTTCTATAGCTACATAGATGGGACTCCTTATGAATTAATATCAAATATTATAAAATAGAGGGTCAACATGAGAAAAAGACAAAAGCTGGATGAAATACAAAGGCATGATTAAATATTTGTGCACGTGCAAAATACGGCTGTCTGCATGTGTGCACATGTGTGGAGGTCACACGTGTCACTCCCTAGAAGCTCTCCACTTTGCTTTTAGAATAATACTTTTCGCTGGCTTAGAATTCACCGAATAGGCAAGGGTGACTGGTCCGCAAGTCCCAGGGATCCCCCTGCTCCCTACTGCTAGGATTACAAGCACCTGCCACCATGGTTACATGGCTCTAGAGATGGAGCTAGGGTTCCTGTGCTTGCAAGGCCAGTACTTTACCCACTGAGCATCTATCTCCCCAGCCATAAAATCTGTTTCATATACCTTCTTCTGCCTAACGTTCTTGGGAGGTGCCACTACCTTACTTTACAGACAAATCTCAGCAAGCTGAAGACACTTGGCCAATGTCACAATGAAAACCAGAAGAGGAGGCTCTTGCCGGCCTGGGTTTGTGTGACCCCAAGGCTGGCAATGATCCTTCCAGCTAAAGCTGGCTGTGAACTCTCTCATAGCATTGTGTTTGGAAAAAAATGTGGGGACAGAAGGTGTGGCCAAAATCCTAATGGAAGGATGGTGGCTAAGGCAACAGAGACAGAGCAGGCACCACGGAACGCAACCCTCCTATGTTATTATTGGTGATGTGTTTCTGTACACATGGTGTGTTTTGAGGACAGCTTGGTGGTATCGGTTCTGCGTACTCTTCTCGGGTTCGTGGGACCTGGCTCAGGCCACCAGACTTCTGTGGCAGCTGCCTATACTTTCTGAGCCATCTCACTGGCCCACAGACTTCCCCATCTTTCTATCTCGTCTCAGTGTGCCCGTTGGGCCACCCGTTTGAGACCACCAGCACTGGAGCCTGCTGCTGCTCGAACAGAAAGTTAGCTAAAGCTTAGGTGTGCAAGGAGTCTTTTCAGCCATCCCCCTCCTGCCCCCTGCAGTCTCCAGAGGGCTCTGTAGGCCTGACCAGAGGCAGAGCTCAGAGGCAGGGATGGAGGTATGGTTGGGACCCTTGGGAAATGCCCCTCCAAGCCCTTTCCCCCTACAGAACCTGAAATGCCAGCATTAAATATTCATTCCTCTGGGTTAAGTGTTTCCTCGCTGGGGTCCCTTTTTAAAATTCAAATGCTTCTTTGGAGAGGAACAGCCACTTGTGGCTCTGAATCAAATGTACTGGAATTGAGTGAAGGGAAGAGCAGCTGCTCTCTGGGAGGAAGACAGGGCCACCCACTGCTCTGCTTCTGACGTCCTGCTGCCCCGCTGGCCCTTCTGCACTCTTGGGCTCCTCCTCAGCCCTATTCCATTTGGAGATCTGCCATATGGGCCAGAGGGATTCTGGGACAGGATAGGCTTTAAGTTTCTGTTCTGGTAAGGCCAAGGAAATTCACTCAAGAGTGCCCTCCACCTCTGCAAGGGCTCCATTTTTCCCCTTTGGGTCTCAAGTTCTCTTACAAATAAGCCTGGAGCTCCCAAGCAAAGGGACCCAAGGCAGCTCCAGTTTGGGGAAGCAGCGTGTGCCCCCAGGTGGCTACAGAAGTAGGAAGAGCTCCCAAAGGAGGCGCCCTGACAGTTGACTGCTTCTGCCTCTGAAGTCTCAATTGTCATTCCACTCAGGGTTGCCTGTGGTTGGGATTCAGGAAGAAGTGTGTGCTTCCCAGTTAATGAGGGAGCTTCATTCAGTGCATTAGCTAGGTAGGACTGTTAGGGACCCACTGTGTGCCCAGTCCCACACCAGGAAAAGCCTTGCAAGGAAGGATCTTTTCTACATGTATGTTCATTCATGTCTCTGTGTGTGTCCACACACATGCATTCGTGTGTATGGGGTTTTGAGCATACCATTGGGTATTCATTCCTCAGACACCATTCACCTTGTTTCTAGAACAGGGTTTCTCAGTGGCCTGAAATTTAATAATTCAGCTAAGCTAGCTGGCTAGTGAGCCCTAGGGAATCATCTGGTCTTTGCCTGGCAGCCTTTGGGGCAGGGTTGGGTTGAACTTGTAGAGCCCAAACTCAGGTCATTGTGCTTACCTAAGCAAGCAACTGAGCTATCTCTCCAGCTCACAGGGAGTCTTTCTTTAAACTACTTTTACACACCACTTCAGGACCTCCAAGTCTCCCTAATTATTTCTGCAAGTCTCACATCTGTCCCCATAACACCATAAGTCCCTTAGACACCCGTAGAGCCATTTTTGACCCCCTTACAGTTCTGGCTTCCTTTGAAAAAGAAGTTTTCATAAAAGGGCAAAAGGCAAGTGTGATGGTCCCTGCCTACACTCTCAACACTCAGGGGGGAGAAGCAGGAAGATCACAAGCTCAAGGCGAGAGGGAGAGCCTGTCCCTGAAAATCAAAACAACACAAGGAAGGGGAGTCGACAAAGACATCTTTGCTTTGATGCTCTTTGCTGCTGGTGCTGCCTTCATTGCTTCTAGTGTTTTGAGTCCTCTGCATACCAAATAAAAATGCATCTGAGTTAGAGGACACTCACTGTCAGGCCAGAAGTGGAAACAGGGCCCTACGCTGTCCGCCATCGCAGCCTGAAGAGTTCTGGTAACCTTTGAGAGATCTTGACTCAGGTGAAATCTTTGGCTTCAGCCCAGAAAGGAATTTTAGGACTGGACAGTACAAGGCAGAATCTGGCCTTGTTAAAGACATTTTAATGCAGCCTCAAGCATTAGAGTTGGCAGAAAGAGAGGTGCTGAGAAAGAAAGTGGGACACACCCCAGAGCATGGATGTGGGCTGCTTGACGCCAGGTACAATTAGCAAAGGAACCTAAATGGACTACAACGGGGTTCCTGATGGAGTTAAAACTGATGGGGCTTAAAGTCTAGACCACAGCAATGCAGGAGGGTAGGATATGTTTATTGTAAACAAAGTTAAAAGTCTAAGATTCCCAGAAAATACCAAAAGAAAGTGTGAAGCTGCCCTCAAGGTATGAGCCCTCAAAGCCTGGCTCATCGCTATTTTAACATTCTTATTTGAAAGTATAAAAGGAATATTGTCTGTATGTCAACAGCCTCATAACAAGTGTTAATTATGCTGGAATTCCCAGCTGCCTGCTGCTGAGGGAAGCTTCACAGGGACTGCAAAGGAAGGGGTTTCCCTTCCCTTTCTGTCCCATCTCTATGGGGCTTGAGGTGGAAGCTACCCCTGTCCTGCTTCTCACTGGAGTCACACTTCAGTTAAGGGAGGCATGATGAGCCAGACACTCTGTGTTACCAAATTCCACCAGTGACTCTGTCGTCTACATCGGCACACTGAGACTACAGGCCTTGCCTGTCAGATGCAAGCGTGATTCCTGGATGAACTCCCTCCCTGCAAACGCACAACTTCCCAGAACTCCATCCAGGCTGACCCGGCTGCTGGGTTGAGCCGCTTTCCTGGGCAGAGCCAACTAGTCCCTCTCCCCGTTACAAGGCCACTGACCTCATCAAATCATCTCAGTCTCTAGGACTGTCAAGCCTAGTCTGGAGAGAAGACAGTGGAGAGGTCACATCTGATGTCCCTTTCTGATTGTGTGAACCAAGGACCAGCAAAGAAACTTATTTGTCCTCATCTCCAGTGAGAAGTGCTTCTTTCTGTCCACACAGGGTCATTGTAATAGTCAGGGTTCTCTGCAAGAACAGAACTTGTAGTCTATATATACATAGAAAGAGGATCTATTAGAACGGCTTACAGGCTGTGGTCCAGCTAGTCCAACCATGGTTGTCTAGCAATTGAAGGTCCAAGAAGCCAGTAGTTGTTCAGTTCACGAGGCTGGATCTGTCAGCTGGTCTTCAGAATAGACTGGAATCTGGAAGAAGTGGGCTTTAAGGGCAGGGAAGGAATGGACTTGCCAATGAAAGCGGCAAAAAAGAGAGACTTTCCTTATTCCCTGTCTTTTATACAGGCTGCGGGCAGAATGCCTGCATTAAAGTTGATCTTCCCACTTCAAAAGCTCTGGATTAAAGGTGGATCTTCTCACCTCAAAGATCTGGATTAGAAGTAGGTCTTCCCACTTCAAAGCATTTAATTAAGAAAACAAATCCCTCACAAGTATACCCAGTCATTTGGGTTTTAGTTAATTCCACACGCAGTCAAGTTGACAACCAAGAAGCGACATTCATCCCTGCCACTGCAGTCAGCTCTAGCGTGTGCCACCCACTGAGCACCCCTCGGATGCTGGATGAGCTCTAAACCTTGGTGTCAATGCCCTATGATGACCTAGCACTCACTGTAGCAGGGAGATGCAGCACACAGACAACTCAACTGAACACTGCCCTGGAAGTCTCTACCCTACAGTGCTGGAAGAAGCTATGGCAGCTGCTGGAAGAGAGAGGGCGTCAGTGATCTTAACAAGTTGTGCAACTGACCTGCCAGGCAAGATGCTCCCATGGGTGTAGGTGGCACAGCTGTTTAGGGGCAACCAACCACTTTCTAGCTAGATTTGAGGCCAGCTGCATGGGAAGAAACGCATGCCTAGTGCAGTAAACCTGGGCAAAACCCTATGGCTGGGACTGTCACAGGCACTAGGACAGAACTTACAATTCAAGAAAAGCTAAATATGTAACCTGACTTCCCTCTAAGTATTTATGTTTAGACCCTTAGACCCACTATCTACCCACTATCTACCATGGCCACTTTTTGCAGTGGGCAACAATTAATATG
The DNA here is from genome assembly GCF_947179515.1 of Apodemus sylvaticus. Classification (NCBI taxonomy): domain Eukaryota; kingdom Metazoa; phylum Chordata; class Mammalia; order Rodentia; family Muridae; genus Apodemus; species Apodemus sylvaticus. Next base: position 26,641,475 of record NC_067483.1, on the reverse strand, counting down.
GAGACTGGGAACTAGTCAAAATACTGAGAGTAAATGACTATTGCTCTCTCAGCCTTAGACAGAACAGCCACATCATTCCCTTCAAGGCCAAGGCGACATCAAAGATGGCGGAAGAACGTTTGTAAGAGCTAGAGGTTAATAGAGTAGTCCCGGGAACTCTGTCTTCTGGATACAGCATTTCTGATATGATCTTAAACATAGAGCAGCAGCTGCCTGCACAAGATCTGCACAAAAAGTAAGACATTACAGGGAGAGGAAGAGACTAGTGTGCGGTATAGGTATGAATTAATCCCAACGGGTCACTACCCACATCAGTGGTTTATGTTCCCGAATGAAAGACATACACACCTAGGCAGCACGGTAGCTGGGCCACTGCCTAACCTCCATATTGTTAGGATCTACTTCCCATTGATGACTCTGAGTTGCTACTTACTAACTCCTGTGTTCCCTCTTGGCTGCTCCTGACCCTGCTGAACAGCGCTCTGGCCGCGAGCTCTTGGTCCAGTTCCATGTCCTCTCCACTTCTCTGTCCTGCACACTCCTTAAGCATGGCCGCTCTAGTCTCCTTTCCTTCCTCTTCCTCCTGGTCCCAAGCCTGGGAAGCTAAAGCCCCACCTACATCTCTCCCCACCCGCAGCTATTGGCTGCCGGCATCTTTATTTACCAATCAGAATTAACTGGGGGAAGGTTCCCAGAAGCTACAGGCAGACCCTCGTGTCCAGTTTTGGGGGTCCTAATTAGCATTAGAATACAAGCAGCTACACTGGTGGGGGAGATAAAGGGGTCTGAGGGAACGGAGCAGGAAGGGCCATAAGAGAGGAGACTAGGTGGATATGTTTACAATTGCGTACACGTATAAACTGTCAAAAATTAAACAAAAAGAATGGGGCAGGGAGAGAGGGGCAGCAAGATTAATATATGAAAGAGGCCAAAGACAGAAAAAAGACTGGAAACCACACACAGCCCAGACACCCACGTGGTGCATGTAACTGGTAGAGAACATGTAAGAAAATCCCACTCTCTGCAGATGCCTAGGAAAGGGGCACGGTCTGTCCCATACCTGAAGCCCAGCCGGGGGAGGGCTTCCAGTCCCCGTCAACTAATGCTCTCTGTGGTAATCGTCTTTTGAGTGGTGCATTTATTTTTAGTCAGGTATATGTCTGTTTGTCCTTATGACTGCTTGTGCTTGGGAAGGCCAGAAGAGGAGGTCAGATCTCCTTGAGCTGGAGTTACAAGCAGTTGTGAGTCACCTTATATGGATGCTGGGAACAGTAGGTGCTCTTAGACTATGGAAGAACAGCAAGCACTCTAAACCAATGAACCATCTCTCTGGCCCCCTTTATTTGAATATAGCTTCATCCAGCCTTTATTTTCCCACCACACTACTGGCATTTTATTCTTCTAAATGTATCTAAGTATTTTACCAAGAAACTTGATCTCCTGGCCACGTGGGCTCATCCATCTGACTTGTCCTTCTCTCTCATCTAATCCCAAGTGGTTTTTGTTAAGGGGGGGGGCATCATTTTTTGAAACATTTATTTATTTTATATACATGAGTACACTATAGTTATCTTCAGACTCACCAGAAGAGGGCATCAGATCCCATAACAGATGGTTGTGAACCACCAGGTGGTTGCTGGGAATTGAACTCAGGACCTCTGGAAGAGCAGTCAATGCTCTTAACCTCTGGGCCATCTCTCCAGCCCCTCCAAAGTGGCTTTTAAAGCCTAGAGGAGACCTCCTGGGTTCAAAGTCATTGTCTTTCCCCTCCCTGGCGGCTACTGGTTCTCCTTGGCTTTACAGAGCTCTGCCCGCCTGCCCTCTTCTCTATGCTGTGCTCCCTGAAGTCAGAGACTACACTTCATTCCCTTTGCCTCCACTAAAACAACCGCAGTTTGCATAGGGTCCACACCCAAGGCTCACTGCTAAGTTGAGAATAGGAGCTACTCTCCTATTAGAGGGATTCTCTCAGGCTCCAGTTGTGAATGCTGCTCCTTTAACAACACAGGCCAGACCCCATCCCCATACACAGTCATCAGGAACATGGGAGGGGAGTGAGCTCTACCACACCAGAGTCATGTGACCCTGGGGGAGTGAGTTACACTCCCAGGACCTCCGATCCCACAACTTCAAAATGACAGTACTGGAACTCTTCCTTGTGAGCTGTAAGAATTAAGAGGCAGCAGGTAGAACTTAGAACCTGAGGTAGCCAGGAAGTTCTCTGTTCCTATATGTAACAACCCTGGCAGGGGCAGAAATATGCCAGAGAGAAACACCTGCACAGTTTCTTCTGCTCTCAGACTATCAAGACAACAGACTTCAAGGAATTGAAATTTCCCCAGAAGTCTTGTGCTAGGAGTAGGAAGCAGCTGATTCCTGGTACTGGCCAGAGGGAGGGAGCTTGTGTCCCAAGAAGACTACACACAGTTCTGACCAGTTATCAGAACACCTTGCAGGAGAGCCCAGAGCCCAGTGAGACATACAGGACCAGACCTTGACCAGAACAGCTTAGCTATGCACACCTCTGCCCTTTGTTATAACTTGGACCCCATTCAGGACCCTGAGCTTGGACTGAGGACTTGGTCACTGGACCCCTTGGCTCCTCTTCCCCAATGTGGCCACAGTGAATTACTGTAACTTTAATTCTTTCAAATCCTATTTTTAATGATCGTTCTTAAATGCTTTAACCTTCCTTGTAACCCAGCACCCACCACAGGTGGGAAAGAAAAGATACAGAGGAAATGGACCTGTTTACGAAGATGGAGCAACTCCCATCTGTGTTGTCTGGAAAGCAACAGTTCAGGTCACAGGTCAGCAGGCAGCGGCAGATCAGTCCACTCACAAACACTCACAAACATCTTGCGGATACACCAGCAGTCCAGTTCAGTCAAGTCGGGCTAGCAACAGTGGTGACATGACTTAGCAGAGACAGCCAGGCCTCAGCTTCCGCTCAAGTCAGCAGGAAGGACCAGGAAGGACCAGAAGTTCTAGGCTGTGCCTCTCTCAGAGAAGCGAAGATCAGTGAAGACACGAGACCCACATGCGTTGCACAGCTAGCTGTGCCAGCAAGCCAAGCTCTGCCTCTGTCAGTCCTGGAGTCCTATCTATACCCTCCAAACATGACAGTTCCTCTATGTGCCTTGCCTCAGCAAGGGTCTTGCCTCAGCACAAGCATCCAATCAGCCCGAGTCCTTGGAAGCAACCACAAACTGCAGCACACCACCAGGACGTTTTTGGTGCGTTTCTCTCTATGGAGTCCTGACAAATGAAGCTCAACTACTCAACTAATATATGTGTGTCGCTAGCAAAGAATTCTTCATCGTGTGTCCTTTCACGTGTTTGCTTTAGCAGAACATCCTCTCTCCTGTATCTGCTTCAGCGAAATGTCTGCCTTAGCCCATCAGACCTGTGTCCACTTTAACAACACGTTCCTTCATGTGTTTGCCCCAGCAAAACACCATTCAACTGACTTTCCAAAGAACCCTTAAGTTTCCACTTTAAATTACTCTCCTTCTTCTGCTTTTCCCAATCACTAGGATCTTTACCTGACCTTCTGAGGACAGTGGCCCAGCCTGGCTTGATAAGGCTACGGGGGCCCAGGCTCTAACCCCAGCAACTCCAGTATCATATGTAAGGTCAAATGTACGGTACAGTACAAAATGACCCACTCTGTGTGTCTATCCCTGGTGGACGCTCACCCATTATTGACTTGAATGCATTTGACAAGAGAATGAAGGAGTGACTTGAGTTGTATCAGTTTCATGTTTGGGAGAAAAGATATTCCTGCTGCCTAGCTGGAAGAGCCTGCATGCTTGACCGTAAGAGGAAGGAAGAGTGGGGAGTGGAGCCTTCCAGAAGGAAGTGCTATGTGTGCCCAAAGCAATCAATGCCCAAGGATAGAAGGTTTGGTATTGGGGACACCATCTAGAGGATCTGGAGCTCCTTCAGGGTAATTTCAGAAACATATCCTTTATGTGGAAGACGGTGTACATGTATGTGCCTGTGTGTGCAATGCACATGGAGGACAATCTCGGCTGCAGGTTCTCACACCCTGCCCATTCTGCTTCGAGGCAATGGATAGTACTTGTCTGGAACTCTCCAAGTGGGCTAGAATGGCTGGCCACTGAGCCTCGAGGTTCTGCCTGCCTCCTTCTCCCCAGAATGAAGATTACATGCACAAGCCACCACACCCAGCTTATTTTACACAGTTTGGGGGAGGGGCTGAATGCAGGTCCACCAAGCATGGTACAGACTCACTAGTCACCTCAGTCCCAGAAACAGATCTATCTCCAGCACATAAGGAGCCTACTGGCTCAGATACCTGGGAAGGTTGGTGGTGCACCTGGTACAGAATGCAGCGGCCTCCGGGTCCCGGTAGTGCCATCTGTATCGGTCAAGGTTCTAAGCTGCAGACAGTCCCTGGTATCCAGCTTGAATGTGACAGAGTTTTATGAATGCATCAGGTAGCCCACAACTCCCTCAAAGGGGTCCCAGAATAGAATTTGGATGCAGTTAAACAATACCCCTGCTGTATCCCAGACTGTCCCAGGGGACATGGCTGTGCAGCTGTTGTCCCTCAGCACCGAGACAGGAGACCAGAGCACTGCAATCACTGCCCTAGAAGAAAGAGTAGGTGCCTGTGGCACCAGGTTCCTCCTCTGCCTGCTACAATTCCCAGGGGAAGATCGCACTAGCTGTTGCTTCAGCACCACGGTCAGCGACACAGAGCTCATGCTTACTTAACACCTGGTGCCTGCCCCAGAAATCAGTGATTAACAATTGCTATGCAGGTTTCTTCTGTGTGGGGTGGGGCGAGGGCAGGGGAAGAGGGCCATGGAGAGTGACATTCTCCGGGGGGCGCAGGGGGGGGGATGGTGATAAAGTATGGACAGTCCACTTCAGAAAGCAAGCAAGGTCATAACTGGAGTACATCCCACAGTACAGCCAAGGTCATAGCCCTAGAGGATTGAGTGGCGGGGATTCACAGCAGACACACTGTACGGAAAAACAAACTAGCCCCAGCTTCCAGGATCCTGATGTCTCTAGAGAGGAGGGAGGGAGAACTGTGAAGTGATTCTGACTGGGGACAATTACCTAAAGAGGCCCCCTACGGCAGGAGGTTGACTAAGGAAGGGTTAATTGTCCCCGCTTGGTCTGACAGGCAGAAACAGGCATTTTCTCAATGTTACTCAGCTCTGCGTGTGCCCTTGCTGTGATGGAGAGGGGGAAAACAGTTGTGGGTTTGAGCTGTTGAAAGCATTGTTATGATTTGAAACCTTTTTAAAGTTCCGTCCCCAGGGGGGCCCGTTGAACTAGAAAGCAGGTGGCCCTCCCAGCAGTTAGACTAAAATGTAGGGGGGGAGTTCCTTTGACAGAGCAAAGCGGGGCGCCCTTGGGCACCTGCAGCTCCTCTTTCAAGTACATAGATGAGGAGGGGGTCACCTCCTGGGACCCCTCAAGGAAAACCTTCCCTTTACCCAGACTCCTCCAAGGTGCCTGAAAATTCAAGGAGTGTTCATTGCAGCCTCAGTTTCCATTTTGTGTGGTCCAGAACTGGCCTCGAGTTTTTCCATACCCAACTGGAGCACACAACCTTCCAACACACCAGGACTCAAAAGAAGACAGGAGGCAAAAGGCACACCACAGAAGGAAGGCATGACAAGGCTCAGTCCCTCAGCAGGGTACCGTCACCATGTCCAGCACCCACGGCTTGAACCACCATCTCATGGTCTTGTCTCCACCACGGGGCTTCTGCCTCAGTTACTCCTTATCCTGTAGCACAGAGAAGCTATGAAGACTGAGGTGAGGAAACAGGCTTTGTGAAGACTCGAGCAGGGGTGGCTCTGTTCCGGCTGTTCCTTTTCAAGGCGTGTAATCTTAGACAGGTCTTCCCCCTTCCAGAGGCACGGCCCGCACCTATGAGAATCAGTGTCCACCTTGTCTCCTTTCTGTGAGAAAGTCAGAGTGTGAGCCGGGCAATGGTGGCGCACGCCTGTAGTCTCAGCACTCTGGGAGGCAGAGGCATGTGGATTTCTGAGTTCGAGACCAGCCTGGTCTACAGAGTGAGTTCCAGGACAGCCAGGACTACACAGAGAAACCCTGTCTCAAAAAACCCAAATCCAAAAAAAAAAAAAAAAAAAAAAAAAAAAAAAAAAAAAAAACCCGAGAAAGTCAGAGTGTGAAAATCCTGGACCCAGGACCCAATGAATTGAAGGAGGTCCGTGGAGAGGAAGGTTTCCGTGGGACCCTGCAAACTCTTCAGTTCCGCCCTCCTGTTAAGCCCCCCCCCCCATTACAGACAACCTTTCCTGCCTGAACCCTGTCACTTGTCATTCTGAACTCAAGTTTACACAGAGAGGTCAACACCCAAAATGAAGAGGCCAGTCCACGTTCTGCCCCAGAGGCATGGTTGTCTGTCTGCTGGGTTAGACCACTTCCCCTTATAGCCAGGACGCAGCCAGTTTCTAAGTTCTAGCTTCTCACCTGCTTAACCTTGTGTGGTGGTTTGAGTAGGCCTAGTCCAGGGAGTGGCACTATTTTGAGATGTGGCCTTCTTGGAGTGGGCGTGTCACTGTGAGTGTGGGTTTTAATACCCTAGTCCTAGCTTCCTGGAAGTGAGTCTTCCACTAGCAGCTTTCAGACAACGATGTAGAACTCTCAGCTCCTCCTGTACCATGTCTGCCTGGATGCTGCCATGTTCCCACCTTGATGATACTGGACTGAACCTCCAAACCTGTAAGCCAGCCCCAATTAAATGTCGTCCTTATAAGACTTGACTTGGTCATGGTGTCTGTTCACAGCAGTAAAACCCTCACTAAGACACCCTGGATTTTCAGCATGCACCTGGGCTGAGTAGATGACTCAGAACCCACAGCAATGGGGCAGGAAACCAGTGCTCTATCATTGCTGCCCAGAAGAGGGTGCACCTGTGGTGCCAGCTTCCCCATCTCCTGCCTCAAATCTCAAGACAGGCTCTGGCTGGCCCGGATCTTGGTTCAGCACCATGGTGTCTGCTGTGATGATCTTGGTGCCCACCCCAAAGGAGGGCCAGCAATGAAGAGTTCTGCAGGTTTCCCCTGCAAGGGGCAAGGAGAGTGATGGATGTTGTGATGGATGTTGTGATGGATGTTGTGATGGATGTCCCGGCAGTGGGGGAGTGATATTGACACCTGAAGAATTGGGGAAGCCAAGACAATATCACCCTGAAACAAGGAAGGCAGAGCCTTTGCCTCTGCTCCTACAGCTTCTAACTTGATGACATCAGAGTGGGCCCAAGGGCTTTGTGGAGATAGTTCTGCAGGAAAGAGCACAGGCTCCTCTTGAAGAGGGCCCAAGTTCAGCTCACCAATACTCGCAGATGGATCACAACCATCCATAACTCCAGTACCAGAACTGATGCCCTACTTGGACACCAGCCAAGAACACATTCAAGAACCTTCATAAATGTAAAGTAAAAATAAAAAACAAATCATTATATCTATGTATACATATATATATAAAGTATATATACATATTAATACATATATATATGAGCTGGAGAAATGACGGCATGGTTAAGAGCATTTACTGTTCTTACAGAAGACCTGAGTTCAGGTTCCAGTATGTATGTTGGACAGCTCATAACTCCAGCTTGTATTGCCAGCTGCCAGCCCCAAGGGACCTGACACCCAGTTCTGGTCTCCACAGTCATCTGTGTGCACACATGAACACACAACGAATTTTATTAAAACATTCAGATAGGGAGGTTTTACAGGAGAACAGAGCAGATCTGAGCCTCTCGGTCAGATGTAGAGACAAGTTAAACCCCTGGAGGGACACCAGAAGCTTGAAGCCAAGAGGGTCTCTGGAAGGAGAGTGTTGAGAGGCTACCACAGCAGCCCTCACTGTGCAGAGGGGCAGCCACACACCTCCAGGCCCAGCAGAAAAAGAGAGAGCAGCCATCATCCTCCAAGGAAATTTCTCTGGAAATCACAGTCATTTGACTTTCACTCTGACCACTGGCCAAGGCTCCATTTATTCCAGAAGGCAAAGAAAGACAAGGTGATTTAAAATGGAGAGACCTCATCCCTCCACCTGGCTGGGAACGCTGGGACTCCGCTCACTACATCCATCACCTACAGTGTAAGCTATTGTTGTTTGGCAGAAACTAACTCAAAGGCTTCCATTCTGCTTTAAAGCGAGTGCCTCTGTGGCTTCCACAGCTCATTGCCCCTCAGCAAGAGTCATTTCTCCATGATAGCCACGCCCGAGAGCATACGCCATCTTGATTTCTCACATTAAATGCTGTAGAAATAGTGCTAATGGTTTCTTTGCCTAGATGAGAAAACTGAGTATCAGGAGGAGTTAGTAATTTGCTCCAGAAGTTCCCACCAATGAGAGAGTGGGGCATACTTTTCTCACCAAATGGCAGGACACTGTGATAGGGTGATGAACTTCCCCAAAACAAGATGGCTCAGCCATCTTGTAAAGGGGCTTGCTGAACAAGCCCAGTGACATGGGTTCAATCCCCTGGACCCACACACATAGAGGTAGAAGGAGAGAAAGGACTCCAAATACAGGTCAGTCACATACTTAGGAGCATGCAGGTCAACAGGTGGCAATGCAGAGCTATTTAGAATGGCTTAGGAAGAATATCTCCCAAGGAAGCACACACCAGGGAAGATGCTGAGTTGATGCACGGTCCTTTCCCAGACGCCCAGCTCCATTCACCTTTTCTTCTAAGCACCCCACCTTGGCTGTCACCATATCAATAACTGGAATACATGTAGTGTCTTGCTGGATGAACAATGCATGTCTCTGAGTGCTAGACTCTGGGAACATGAAAACAGTTCCGTAAGAACTCAACAAGGACAAGAAACAGAGAGTGCCAGCACCACTGTAAAAGCTGGGTGTGGCTTCACACACAACTGCAACCCCAAGACTGGGGTGTGGGGAGGTCAGAGGCAGGAGGATCACTGTGGCTTGCTTTCTGCCAATCTTGCTCCTGGTTCAGTGGGAAACCCTGTCTCATGGAGATACAGTAGAGAATGATTAAGCAAGGCATCCACTGTCCTCGTCTAGTTTCTGCCTGTGGATATGTCTACACACACACTCACACACACACACAGACACTCACACACACACACACAGACACTCACACACATACACACACATACATACACACACACTGGTGTGCATATATCACGTATATACATTATACATACACATACACAAAGAAATTAATATTTATCAGAATCTTTTTTATTTATGTTTTAAAAATAGAATCTTATGAAGTCCAGGCTGGGCTCAAACTCACTGCATGGTTGAAGATGACTTTGAACCTCTGATCCCCCTGACTCCACCTCTCCAGTGCTTAGATTAAAGGAGTGCGCCACCGCCACCACATCCAGCCTTATGGGGTCCTGGGGAGTCAGGGTCATAGATTGCTAGAAGCTAGGCAAGTGCTGCACTAGAATCTATTTCAGAAAAAAGTTAGCAGCTTTGCCACAGTGGAGAGGGACACAGCATGCAACGTGTACCTCCATATTCACCTTCCCTCGGGATACAGGGGCCACAGGAAATAATCAGTGCACTTAAGTAGCTAGTCCCGCTGTGTTCCTTCATGCATTGGTCGACTGACTTCTGTTACCCCTTAATTAAATTCGTATCTACTTTAAGATGCAACGTAAAGACGCATAAACAGGCCCAAGGAAATAGCCTAGCAGTCCCCTGATTGGAGGAGATAAATTAATTATAGTATGATAGTGTTGCGATAAATTAGGCAGGAAGCATCCCTTCCTTGTGTCCCGTCCCGGGGCTCAGCAAAGGAACAGGGCTCCCACCACAGAGGGCACAAGACGAGTCGGGGAGCAGGAAAAGCCCGATGTCGAAGGAGAGGCTTTAAAACACATAATGATTTCATGTCAAAACACAATTTCCCCGTGTCAGCGCACTGTTCCGCGAGCACAGGGGAAAAGAAAAAGTGATTGAAAACCCCTGGAACGAGAACACAGGCGCGGATTCCAGAACGTTGATGGATGGTGTGGAGACGCGAGATTGATGGATTATGATTTTCAGAAGGGATCATTACCCGCAGAGTCCATGAACAGAACTGCCTGGCATTTGGACACCGGTGCTGAAGGAAGCATTTGGACGATCCTGATTCATTAGCCCATTAGCCAAGACCCATCCACGGAGGCACAACCAGTCAGCTGGGAGCCTGTGCGGTAGGTCCGGACTCGGTGCTCAGCGAGCATGCGTCAGATGACTGGAAAGAATGGCTGTCCCGGGCCAGCAGTCTCTAGATTGGAATCTTTGTGCTCGGTCTGCCATAGATCACTCTCTCTGACACTGTCACTCTCGCTAAGACGATCAAAGAGGAGACCCAGAACCAATTTTCTTACCCACTGGCTGAGTCTGGGGACGTCAGAGAGCTGACAGCCATGCCAGCGGACCAAGAAGTGCCAAAGGCTAGGGAGAGTGATTTAACCCAAAGCTGAGACAGAGAGCTGGGCACCAAGTGTACGGCAGGAAAGGAGAAAGTTGGGTATGGCGGCCCAGGTCTGTAATCCAAGTTACTCAGTAGGCTAAGACAAAAGGAAAATTCGAGGCCACCTTGGGCTACAGAGCAAGTCCCAGGACAAGCAGGGAAGTTTAGTTTCAAGGTAAAAAGTGAAGGTTGTTGATGGGGCCCGAGAGGCGGTTCAGTTGGTAGAGCGCCTGCCTAGCATGCAGACAGCCCGGGTGCCATGCCCATCCCTTCATAAGCCAGGTGAGGCAGTGCCCGCCTGTAGTCTCAGCACTCGGAAAGGACAAACTGGTGGATCAAAAATTCAAAGGCATCCTTGAGACTTAGCAAGTTAAAGGCCCCTGTTTCAAACACCAACAAAAGCGGAAAGATCCTGGGGAATCTAGCTCCATGACAGAATGCCTGACCTACATTCAGTTCCCAGTGCTGGAAAGGAAGGAAGAAAGGGAAGGAGGAATGGGGGTGGGGGAAGGGCAGGCTTAGACCTTAGAGATTGGAAGGGTAGCATCAGGGGGTCAAGAGAGAAAGGCGAAATAAATTCCGTAGAGCTGCAAGGGTAAGGGGTAGGCTAGGGACAGCGACTTGTAAGAAGAGTTCATGTGTGATATGTGCAGGGGGGAGATGGGTAGTCCACGCGCCTGTAATACAGAGGCAGAGAGGCAGGTGGATTTCTGTGAGTAGGAAGCCAGCACAATCTACAGGGCTAGCTAGTTTCAGGACAGTCAGGGCTATACAGAGACACCCTGTTGTGAAAACAGAATAAAAGAAGAGAAAAGCAGAGGGAGAGGAGAAGGAAAAGAAAGGGAGGGGGGAGGGGGAGGAGAAGAAGGTGGTGTGGGTCAGGGTGGGAGTGGGGGTTGGGAGGTGCTGGTGCTGGTGGTTCAGGCTGAAGAAGAGGGAAGATCTGGAGGCAACTGAAAACAGCTCCTTTGTAGTCCCAGTTGTAGACTGAGGAGTGAGTCTCACCATTTACAGAAACCAGGTAAGAAACACACCAGCCTACCTGCTCCACCCACCGTGTCTGAGGCCAGGAGCTAGAGCCTAAATGCTGCTTCAGGTGCTGGACTTCTACAGGGGCCCAAACACCACACAACAGACATAGAAAGAGAGCAGAAATCCACCTTGCTCATTTTCTAGGTCCCCAGAGACACATCTTGTAGATAGCCCCTCACTAGTCAGCACCCTGTACAAAGCTTGTGTAGGGTCCAACCGTAAGAGGGAATGACTTCCTAGCACCTCCTTTCTCTGCCCTGGGCCTGGAGCAAGTCCTCTTAGCCTCCTGGACCCCTGACTCTGACATTCTTGCTGTCTCTGCCCTTGTCTTTATTGCTCAGCCCAGACGGCTCTGTGCCACATTTCTTGGGGTTACAGTGCATAAATGTTTCAGCAGGAGGGCTGGGTGACAGTGGGAAGGCCCTAAAACAGAAGTTCCCAATCCATGAGTCACAACAGGGCCACACATGAGGAACCTTATCAAAAGGTTGCAGTATTAGAAAGGTTGAAACCCATGTCCTAAGAAGAGGACCTCTTGCCTTATTCCAGGTAGTCACTGACAGATGTGTTCATAAAAGGGTCATCGTGAAAGGACTCCACACATGCCTAGAGGGTTTCTATATAAATTGGCATATAGAAAGCGTAATATACACACCAGTGTTTGGAGACAATGCACAAAAGTAGAAGGCAAACTATCTATTTATTACATAGTGTACTGGCTGGTTTTGTGTGTCAACTTGACACAGGCTAGAATTATCAGAGAAAGGAGCTTTAGTTGGGGAAGTGCCTCCATGAGATCCAGCTGTGTGGTGTTTTCTCCATTAGTGATCAAGCAGGGAGGGCCCCTTGTGGGTGGTACCATCTCTGGGATGGCATTCTTGGGTTCTGTAAGGGAGCAGGCTGAGCAAGCCAGAGCAAGCAAGCCATAAGTAGCACACACACCCCCACCCGCCCCAAAAGCTCCTGCTTTCTGACCTGCTTGAGTTCCAGTCCTGACTTCCTTTGGTGATGAACAGCTGTGTGGAAGTGTAAGCTGAATAAACCCTTTCCTTCCCAACTTGTTTCTTGGTCATGGTGTTTGTGCAGGAATAGAAACCCTGACTAAGATAAATTGGTGCCAGAAGTGGGGTATTCCTGTGACAATTTGACCATGTTTGGGGAAGGACTTTGGAACTTTGGGCTAGATGATCCATTTGTTGTTAAGAGCTCTGTGGGATGTTGTGTAGGAGCTTGGAAGATAATGTTGAGAACAGCTTAGAAGATGGAGGCCTGGCTTGTGAAATTTCAGAGGGAAGATCAAAGACTGTTATCAGGGCTATATTTTGATTGTGAAGATTCTGTGGTTTTGGTTAGCTGGGGCTGAAGATCCAGCTGTGATTAACAAGATACCAGAACCACTAAAGAGCAACTGAGGCTCGGCACTGTGAGAGGCCGCAGAAGGGCATTGGTGAAGGTGCAAACTCAGTGGCAATTGATGGACCAGGACTGAAGGGGTCATGCAAAGGAGCTGAGGCTTGGTACCATGAAGAAAGCCTATGAGAGGCTATTGGTGAAGCCTAGTTACAGCAGAAAACAGCAGTGTTTTGGAGATGCCAGTGCCATGAGATGACCACCAAGAACAGCAGCAGCAGTGGAGTGCAGGCAGCTGGAGCCTAGAAGACAAGGTGTGTGCTACAAAGAGCAGAGCTGGAGAAGTGACCCAAGCCCTTGGAGGAGCCCAGAAGATCGTGAGTTGGATTCCCAGACATTGAACCACTAGAGTTTGAGCTTTGCTTTTGGTTGTGTCTGTGCCCTGATATGTTTCCCTCTTGAAGGAAGAAAGCATTTTAATGGAGCCCACGGTTAAGAGATTTTAATTTTTAAAAGACTTTGAATTTTAAGATATTGGACATCTTAAAGGGATTGAACTTTTAATATGTAAAGACTGTGGGACTTTTAAAGTTATTTAGATCTTGAGGATGAATAAGAAAGTAAGGGTTGAGGCTTAATAGTGATGTGTTTGTGTGTCAAGTTGACAAGGGGTCAATTGTACTGGCTGGTTTTGTGTGTCAACTTGACAAAGGCTGGAGTTATCACAGAGAAAGCAGCTTCAGTTGGGGAAGTGCCTCCATGAGATCCAGCTGTGTGGTGTTTTCTCAATTAGTAATCAAGGGGGGAGGGCCCATTGTGGGTGGTACCATCTCTGGGATGGCATTCTTGGGTTCTATAAGAGAGCAGGCTGAGCAAGCCAGAGCAAGCAAGCCAGTAAGAAACATCCCTCCATGACCTCTGCATCAGCTCCTTGCTTCCTGACCTGCTTGAGTTCCAGTGCTGACTTCCTTTGGTGATGAACAGCAATGTGGAAGTGTAAGCTGAATAAACCCTTTTCTCCCCAACTTGTTTCTTGGTCATGGTGCTTGTACAGGAATAGAAACCCTGACTAAGACACATACTGATCACCTGGGGTTTTTTTTGTTTGTTTGGTTGGGTTTTTTTTAAGACATGTAAAACATTGCTAAATTAATTGAAATATGGGATAGAAACATTTTATGATAGAATTGAAGATTTATGTGGAAAATACTTTTGATAAAATTTTAGAAAAATGTAGAAAAACATGTTAGAATTGAAGATTATCATGGAAAATTTTATATAATAATGGTAGGCATAAAAGTATTCCTAAATTGATTGAGAGTGGAATTATAAACACTTTCTGATAAACTTGAAAATTTACATGGAAAATATTTCTGATAAAATTGAAGAAATATATAGAAAACATGTTAAAATCAAAGATTATCATGAAAATTATACAGATAAAATGATAGGCATAAAGATAATTCTAAGTTGATTGAAGGTGGAGTTATAAATATTTTCAGATAAAATTGAAGATTACATGGAAAATATTTCTGATAAAATTCAAGACATATATAGACAAACATGTTAAAATTGGTTATTTCATGGAAAAATTTTACATACAAAATGGTAGATATAAAAACTCTTTCTAAATTAATTGAAGGTGGAATTAGAAACATTTGTGATAAAATCAAAGAGTTACATTGAAAACATTTCTGATAAAATAGAGGAAGTATATAGAAAGACGTATTAAAATTGAAGATTTTCATGAAAAATAATGCAGATAAAATGGTAAACATAGAAAAATTACTAAATTAATTAAAAGATGAATTACAAACATTTTCTGATAAAATTGAAGATTTACGTGAGAAATATTTCATTGCTCTATTACTTTTTATTGGGGAGTTGAGTCCATTGTTGTTAAGAGATATTAAGGAATAGTAATTGTTGCTTCCTGTTATTTTTGATGTTATTTTATGTTTGTGTGGGTATCTGCTTTTGGGTTTGTTGGAAGAAGATTACTTTCTTGCTTTTTCTAGGGTGTAATTTCCCTTCTTGTGTTGGTACTTTGCATCAATTATCCTTTGTAAGACCGGATTTGTGGACAAATATTGTGTAAATTTGGTTTTATCATGGAATATCTTGGTTTCTCCATCTATGATGATTGAGAGTTTTGCTAGGTATGAAAGCCTGGGCTGACATTTGTGTTCTCTTAGGGTCTGTATGAGGTTTGCCCAGGATCTTCTAGCTTTCATCATCTCTGGTGAGGAGTCTGGTGTGATTCTGATAGGACTGCTTTATAAGTTTCTTGCCCTTTTTCCCTTACTGTTTTTAATATTCTTTGTTTAGTGAATTTGATGTTTTGATTATTATGTACTGGGAGAACTTTCTGTTCTGGTCCAGTCTGTTTGGAGTTCTGAAGGCTTCTTGTATGTTCATGGGCATCTCTTTCTCTAGTGAGAAATTTTCTTTTACAATTTTGTTGAAGATATTTGCTGGGCCTTTAAGATGTAAATCCTCGCTCTCTTCTATACCTATAACCCTTAGGTTTGGTCTTCTCATTGTGTTCTGGAGTTTCTGGATGTTTTGGGTTACCAGCTTTATGCATTTTGCATTTTCTTTGACTGTTGAGTCAACGTTTTCTATGGTATCTTCAGCACCTGAGATTCTTTCTTCTATCTCTTGTATTCTGTTGTTGATGCTTGCATCTATGACTCCTGAATTCTTTCCAAGGTTTTCTATCTCCAGAGATTTCTCACTTTGTGATTTCTTTATTGTTTCTACTTCCACTTTTAGATTCTGGATGATTTTGTTCAGTTTCTTCACTTAATTGTTTGTGTTTTCCTGTAATTCTTTAAGGGATTTTTGTTTTTCTTCTTTAAGGGCTTCTGCCTGTTGACCCATGATCTCCTGTATTTCTTTAAGGGATTTTTGGTTTCCTTTTTAAGGGCTTTTACCTGTTGACTGATGGTCTCCTGTATTTCTTTAAGGGAGTTATTTAAGTCTTTCTTGAAGCCCCCTATTAGCATCATGAGATACGATTTTAAATCCAACTCTTGCTTTTCCAGTATGTTGGGGTATCCAGGACTTGCTGTGGTGGGGGAACTGGGTTCTGATGTTGCCATGTGGCCTTGGTTTCTATTGGTAGGGTTCTTGTGCTTGCCTTTTGCCATCTGGTTATCTCTGGTGCTAGTTGGTATTGTTGTTTCTGGCTGGAGTTTGTTCCTCCTGTGTGCCTGTAAGCCTGTGACCTTAGTCCTCTGAGCTCAAAAGTGAAAGCACTGCTAGGAGATCTCTCTCTCTCTCCTGAAGTCTGTGCACAGAAGTCTGTGGAGTTTCCCTGGCTCCCTGGTACAAATGGCAGCAGGAAGACTTCTGTCCCAGCTGCTCCACTGGTCTTAGGCCCTGTGTGCTCCTAGCTGGTCCCCTCCAGAGAGAAGGTGGAGATCTCACCTCTGTGCTCAGAAGTGAAAGCACTGCTGGGAGATCACTCTCTCCTGGCAGGCTATGCACAGAAGGCTGTGGAGTCTCCTGGATCCCTGGTGCAAAAATCACTGATCACCTGTTGCCAAGATACTTCTTTAGAGATGGGTAAAATGAAGTGTATTGTTGAAATTAGTTCTTGTACTTCCTTTCACTCACTATAAGTAGCCATTAGAAATCTGTGTGGTGCCTTTCAAATGACCAGATGCAATGGTGAACATCTGTAACTCCATCACTCCTTCCGTGAGCTGAGAGGTAGAGACAGAATTGCCCAGAAGCTCACAGGCCAACTAGCCCAGAGTACACAGCACATCAGAAGCAAATGCAGAAGGAAAGAAATGAACTGAGCATTGTCCACTGACTGTGACACTCACACCAAGGCACGCATGCACACACACACACACACATATGCTCACACTAAGACATTCACATACACACTCACATATGCACACAGACACACTCATATATACACACAGATATGTACACTCACACTGAGGCACACACATTTTTACACATTCATATACACTCAGGCACACACTCACACTGAGACACAGACACTCAGAGAAGCATACACACATTCACACACACATATATATATACAGACGTGCTCACTCACACTGAGGCACACACACATTTATATACACTTACATGCATACACGCATGCACACTCACACTGAGGCACACACACTAAATAATTTTTTAATGTTTTGTATTTAGTCTGTGAAATTTTTAGACATGCAGACAACATATTTTGGTCTCACCCAACCTGGGACCCACCAACCTATCTCTCCCAGAACTTCATATCTTCTTCTTTCTACTGGTATAGTTCAACCTCCTGAGTTGAATTAGTAACGACCACAGGAGCCGGGGTGGGGCCATGGACTGGAGCATGGCAGCCTTAGTGGCCATGTCCCCAAAGACAAGTGACCCTCAGCAGACAACAGTTCCCCATTGTTCTTTAGCTTGATAAAGGGAGTTCAGAAGCACTTCCCCAAATAAGTCTTTAATGTGTATGTGTGTGTGGGGGGGGGGGGGGGCAGAGTATAACTTCAGGTGATGTTCACTTTTTGTTGTTTACACAGGTTTGTCACTGGCCTGGAGCTCACCAAGTAGTCTACACTGGCTAGCCAGTGAGCCCAAGGGTGTTGGTTAATTTTGGGTAAATTTGACACACAGGCTAGAGTCATCCATTAGAAGAGGGACTCTAAGTTGAGCAAATGTCTCTGTAGAACTTATGTGTAGACAAATTTTCTTGAGTAAGGATGGATATAGAAGGGCCTAGCTCACTATAGGCAGTGCCACCCCTGGGCAGGGAGCCCTGGGCTGGGTAAGGAAACAGACTGAACAAGCCATGGGAAACAAGCCAGTAAGCAGCACTCCTTCATGGCCACCGCATCAGTTTCAGCCTCCAGGTTCCTGTGTTGAGTCCCCGCCTTGACTTCCCTGACTCCCCCAACAATGAACCTTGGCCTGGAAGTATAGTCACACAAACCCTTTCCTCCCTAAGTTGCTTTTGGTCAGAATGCTTTATCACAGCAACAGAACAGAAACTAGAACAGATGGAGAGCCCCTAAGTTATGGAAAAAAAAAGAGAAAGGAAGGGATGGGTATTGCTACTTATTGAAATCCTGTGGCTGTGGCTAGGCTAGAATTACTGCTGTTCTATCCAACCTTCACAGCAACCCTGTAGGTGGGCATCATGATCACCACATCCTCCTCTTCTTATTTCTTCTCCTCTTCCTCCTCCTCCTTCATCTCCACTTGACTGATAACAAGGCCAGTATAGCCAAGGAATCCAGCTCTGGAATGGTAGAGGTGTCTTTAGAGCCAGGACATGCAAAGGCCCTATAAGCAAAGCCCTCTGAAAGAGTCTCTCAGTGTCCAGAGGTCAGAGGACAGAGCTGCCCAGGTTAGGCAGAGTCTCTTCTTGGGTTATAGGATCCCAGGACATCTGTGGAGAATGTAGGGCTATCAAATTCTCAAGCCATCTGGAGTCTGTCCTTCCTCCTTGACACATCTGGACGGCGTTGGCTGGCCTGGGGATCTGCACATCCCCAAGGAAAGCCTAGAGACACCAGGAAGCAGCAACTATGACAACAAAGACATCCACATGGAGCTGAGACAAAATACTTCAGAGGACCTGGAGTGCTGACAGCCAGCCGGCTGCCCCTCCTCTGCTGTCTGCTGGGAGCCATCGTCACCGCACAGCAGTCTCCATGATGCCTAGCTTTGTCATCTAGGACATCAAAGGGTTCCTTTGAGCTAAAAACACTGGAGAGTCTTTGGAGGATTCCAACAGTTAACATGCCTGGAATATGGAAGATGGCAGTGACTGGTGGTGGCAGGCCAGGGGCCTTGTGGGCTTCTTCCCGAAGGGGACTAGTGGAGGGGTCCTACCTAAAAATGCCTTCACACCCATGGGCTCAGTAAGATCTCACTGTGCATGTGTGCATGTGTGTGTTTCTGTGTGTGTATGTGATTCTGTGTCTGTGTCTGTGTGTGTGCGTGTGCATGTGTGTGTGTGTGTGTGTGTGTGTGTGTGTGTGTACACATGGGGGATGGATGTGGATGGATGTGTAGGTGCAAGCATAGAGGAGAGGGCATAGAGCCATCTTAATCCGGGTTGGCTTATCAAATGAGGACCCAGCCTTGCCTCATAAAGTCAGGGTTTACGAGTTCCTGGACCCTGGGTCTCCAACTTACAAAAAGATACAATAGAAAAATGCAAGAGAGCTTAGGAATGAGGTATAGGTTCTGCCTGGCACGTGGGAACACATTCATGCAGTTTTTCTATGGGTCTATAATCCCCAGGGTACGCACCAACAGCCAGATCCAATGTCCAGGTTTTTGACATTGCTTCTATAAAGTTCAAAAGTATCTCACTATGTCTTAAGTAAGTTTTCAGTTCTGTATTGGGCCACATTCATAGCCTATCCTGGGGTGCATGCCGCCCAATGGGGGGTGTTCTCCAAGTGCAGTCCAGCCTGGGTTGGGGATATGGCGCAGAGGTAGGTGGATAGAGTGCAGAATGGTTTGAGTTCATCCCATCTCCTCAAACAAAACAAACCAACACACCCACATGGGCACAAAACAAACAAAACCATGGAGGGGGGGGTGCCGGTCAATGATTCTACTTGTGTATGGACACCTCCTTTTTTGGGCACAACACATCCAGAGAGGCTGAGGCCGGTGCCCTGGCTTCAGGAGCTCCCTGTACAGAGGAGAAAGAGAGCAGTGTACAAGTGACAATGGATGCAAGGTCTTGGGGGGAATCACATGGGTGGTGCATGGATCAGCCAAGTCATGTCAGGGTGCCACAGGACAGATGGGACTCTGGGAAGGGTAGGCCTGTTGATGGTGGCACCTGGGAAGGCAGGAACCAGGGTAGATGGAACTCAGGGAAGGTATGATAGTGAAGGCAGAACCCAAGGAGTGAGGAACCCAGGGAAGATGGAACTGAGGAAACAGCAGCAGGGGAAGGTGGGAACCGTGAGGACAGAACACCCATGGGCTCAGTAAGATCTCACTGTGCATGTGTGCATGTGTGTGTCTCTGTGTGTGTGTGCATGTGTGTGAGCGTGTGTGTGTGTGTGTGTGTGTGTGTGTGTGTATACATGCATGGGGGATGGATGTGGATGGATGTGTAGGTTTGTGGATGGGGCAAGTGGTTTAAGATGACACTGAGCCAGATTACTGGGAACTAAAGAATTATATCAGAAGAGTTACTTGCTGCCTTGGACAGAAACAGAGAGGTAGCAGCAGGGTGGGCTCTCTGAAGAAAATCAGAGCCCACTTGGCAAAGAAAGGATGCCCTTCAAGGATGCTGGCAGATTTATGCCGAGAGCCAGAAGTTAGTATCTCTGGTTCCTAGGCACAAGGCAGGGAAGGGTATAGGGAATAGGCTATGGCTTCCTTTGATATAAATTCACTCCCCAGGTGAGATTTCATGGCACCTGTAAACCTTTTAGCTAAGGATTCACAGACAAGTAAGGCGTCTGCCGGTATTTGTGAAAGGAGACCCAAGCCGAGGCTGGATTCTAATATTACATCCCTCCAGGTAGAGTCCAGGGCAGGCTCAGTAGCTTGAGGAATCCATGAGCAGAGGACTCTGGGAGCTACTCAGCCAAAATCTAGAGCAGCTACTGTTCAAGCAATTCCAGTTTCTATGAGAAGGAAGCCAGGCCAGGTGCACAGACGGCCTCCGTGAAGCCTCCGTTCCTCTCTGTAAGAGGGTCCCCAGCTCCGAGTCTCACATTCTCACTCCTATGGGCAGCAGGTAAAGGCACAGAGAAAAAGGCAGTGTGTACTCCTGGCACTCTCTAGGACAGTTGAGAGGACTGCAGTGAAACCAGTCCCCCGGCCAGGGCTCTCAATGTTTGAGAGGACCAAGTGCTGTTCCAGAGGTCCTGAGTTCAATTCCCAGCAACCACATGGGATCCGACGCCCTCTTCCCTCTTCTGGTATGTGTGAAGACAGCCACAGTGTATTCATACCTAAAAACAGATAAATAAATACAAGAAAGGAAGGAAGGAGGGAGGGAGGGAGGGAAGGAAGGAAGGAAGGAAGGAAGGAAGGAAGGAAGGAAGGAAGGAAGGAAGGAAGGAAGGAAGGAAGGAAGGAGAACATTCCCCAACCTGGGATCCAGGCTTGATGAAATTTTGAGAATAATCCAGTCAGAGGTGTCACTGAGAGTGCCCCTAGGGTGGCATGGCCCACAGGCCATGACATTCCAGATGGTGAAGAATGGTGTGGAATTAGACCATAGGTGGGAAATGTACCCTCAGGTGGCAGGGCTCAGGCATGCTAGCAGAGGCTCTGGGTGGCTACCAGTCCCATCTCACTTACCTGCAGCAAGAAGACCGGGAACCTAGCACCTCCCTTACTCTGCAGCCAGCCCCAGAAGAACCTCCATGGTGGGAGTCAGTGGGCATGGATGGTGTGGACCTCCTCTGCTGCCCACTGCACTGGGCCTGGGGATGTTGGTTTCCTACCAGACAGCACAAAGGGCATCAGAAGTTCCCAGCCTGACTTCCTGCTGATTTATACCTTCTCCTAGTCTGTTTCTATCTTTGCACAGCATGGGAGAACCCTCTCCCTCTCCCTCCCCCTCCGCCTCCCCCTCCCCTTCCTCTCCCTCTCCCCCTACATTCCCCTCCCCCTCCCTCTCTCTCCCTCCCCATCTCTCTCTCCCTCTCCTGGATTCTCTCTACCTCTGTGACACTTAGCTCCTCTTCCCAGAAAAGAACCTTGAGTGTCTGCCTGACCAGAGGCTTCACAAATGCTCTTAGTGGAAGGGTCCAGAAATCGATGAAGGAAGACCCCCACACTCAGACAAAGTGTTTATTCTGCAGATGCACCCAGCATGTGGGGGGTCAACCGTTCTTCAAAATGGTGACCCCAGACAAAGGCATGCAGGCCTTCTTATAGGGAACTGAGGGGGAACTCTCTAGAAGGATTAAGGAATCTAAGATTTCATTTGTGGGTGCTAGGGAGTCACAAGAGGGAACTGGAGTAGCTCCCTGACCTGAGCTGCGACCCTGACTCCACTCAAACTCCTGTTCTCCTACCTAATCTCATGACCCAGGACAAAGGGCTGCCCCCTGCAAGCAACCTGAGCACTGCCTCCCTGGGGATTCCTGTACCACTCACTGTGACCTTTAACTAAAAACCAATCTCAGATAGACACTGCGTGGGTGGCAGACACAAGAGCACAGAGAGCCTGGGCCAGCTGGGCAGGGAGGTGTGGTCGGGCCATGAGCCCCCAGGGGACAAAGGCAGCCCAGATAGGTGGTATCTGCAGAGGCCAGCACCACCTAGATCCCAGCAGGTCATTAATCAGGTCACGGCCTGAGAGGGACAAGGCCATTCCAAAATAAGTTTGTGTCTCCTCTCAAATGCATTTCCTCCCTGGAGATCTGGGACAGTGCCCAGGGATCTTGGCCTGAACCTGGTGTTTGTTGGTTATCGGTTGTCTCAGATGGGAGACGTCGACTAGCTGAACAAATAACTTTGGCCTTGCCATGGCATGCCTGGGCCTCTGCGACCCTCTCTGTGGAGTGAGGTCATCTCTGTGAAGCCATCAGAGCCAGTAGGGGCCTGACCAGCTTGTTTTCAGATGGCAGGGGACACGGAGGTGGCAGTCTCAGTGAACTATGAACGAGTTCACTAACAAGCATGCCACATTTTATTATGCCAGGGAGTAGGGAGATGGCTCTGGAGCCTGAGGGAGCTCTCTAGCTACGGAGGAGGTCACTCACCCAGGACATGTGTGCTTATAAACCGCCTGGGACACTTGTGTCTCTCAATCTATCAGATTGTTAGGATAATGGACACAAAGAAATAAGGGTTTGCTTAGGAATGTTGTGCTGGAAGAAGGAAAAGATAACATTCGGAGGGGATCTCTTATCCTGGAAAAAAAAAAAGACTTTGTAAGGCACCTTACAGGAGGAGACTGAGTCCAGACAATGATGTGGTGGCCGGCAGAGCCACATCTAGATCTGATCTGTTTAGATGTACATACCCCTGGCTCTCTATTTAAACTTTAATATCTCTCCAGCCTCTGTCTATTAATCTTGTTACTTTAATTGGCTTCTCAGGGACAGTGGTAAGATTGGACTTCTTGGGGTACAGAGTGGGGTCCCAAATTCAGTAAAAGGCTATGAACTAAGACATTTGGAATTCTCAGGTGGGCCGTCTTGGGCATTGAGGGGGAAATGGGTTACCAGGGAAAGAGGGAGCAGGCCAGGTCGGACAGTACCTAGCTGAGAGGAGCCTTCAGTGTGTAATCCAAATTAGCAAGACACATCAAGACCTCCTCCCACCCACTCTACCCAGGAAGCTTCTCCCAAGCAAAATAACCATGACTGGTCGCCTCCTTCAAACTCACACGTGTCCCAGGTGCCCTGGGTGCTCCCTGAACACTGCCAGCCGAGCCTCCCAGCTGTGGCACCCACTGAATAGGTGTGTTCTCCACCCACCCAGTGCTCAGTACCAGCAAAAATCTCTTCCTGTGAGCACACTTTTATTTCTTCGTGCTTCAAAACTGTTGACCTACACACAGCCAGAGAAAGCTACCCACTCCCTTCCAGAGGTTAGTCTCCCTATCTAATATCAAAGTGGCTGGGATAGAGCAGGAGAGAAGGCTTGCACGAGGACCTGAATTCAATCCCCAGAACCCATGTTTAGAAAGAGAGAAAGAAAGAAAGAAAGAAAGAAAGAAAGAAAGAAAGAAAGAAAGAAAGAAAGAAAGAAACAAAGAAACAAAGAAACAAAGAAAGAAACAAAGAAACAAAGAAAGAAACAAAGAAAGAAACAAAGAAAGAAACAAAGAAAGAAACAAAGAAAAAGGAAGGAAGGAAGGAAGGAAGGAAGGAAGGAAGAAAGAAAGAAAGAAAGAAAGAAAGAAAGAAAGAAAGAAAGAAAGAAAGAAAGAAAGAAAGAAAGAAAGAAAGAAAGGAAAGAAAGAAAGAAGAGGCCTGGCATGGTGCATCTTACAGTCCCAGAGCTGGAGAGATGGAGACAGAGAGATCCCAGGCTCACAGCCCAGCCAGACTACCTAATTGGTAAGCACCAGCACAGTGAGAGACACTGACTCAAAACCAAGGTGATAGTAGACAGAATGTTGGATAATGATACTTGAAACTGTCCTCTGGCCTCTACATGTGTATACACACACATGTGAACATTTATACACATGCGTGTGCACACATGCACACTCGAAGCACCCAAAGAAACCAATGGTTGGAGAAGACACCAAGAGGACATTTGGCCAGATTCTTCCTGGGACCCATGCAATCAATGTTCTCAAAGGTTAGGCCTCAGTGTTAGCATCTTGCAAAGATATTGAGGTATTTTCTGGGATAGCCAGAGAATAGTTGGTTTAGAAGCTGTCTTAGGTTTGTTTGTTTCTGTAATAAAATGCTCTGTTGTTGGTCAGAGTCCCAGGTTACAATGTATATGCAGTGGAAGTCAAGGTATCCAGAACATGAGGCAGCTGGTCAGACTACATAGACAGCCACAAGAAGAGAGTGTGAGGGATTGTTGGCTTGTGCTCAGTTCCCTCTCTCTACTCTTGTTCAGTCCCATGTGCCATTCCCATATGGAAATGGTATCATGTCACCCACCATGGGCATAACTTCCCACCTCAATCGCCACCACCAAGAATCCCTTACAGATATTTTTAGAGGCTAGGTTGAATCTAGACAACCCCCTCCCAGGCGTGAGGTCCCTGGAGGCCTGTGGACAGTTAACACTAACCATTACTGAAGGCCAAGGTCAGGGTCAAAAGGAGTCACACGCTCACAGTAAAGCAGGCTCACAGGCTTGCTCAAAGGCACCCAGCGATCACGCGGGGGTCAAGCTCTGACACGCTGTTCCGGATATGCCATCTATCCCACAAACATTGTTACTTCTGTTGAGAACCAGATGTTTTCGCTTCCTTCTTCCTGTACTGATGGGCTGAAGGCTCACTACCTCCACTCATTAAGTCCTTCCTTAGCCCGGGTACCTGACAGCTTCCTCACAGCCTGCAGGGTCTGTGTATGTTTCTGTTCACATGCCCCAGCTCTGAGAGTGTGTCCTTATAGAAAGAGGGAAAAGAGAAAGAAACCATATGGGAGAAACAGGGCAGAACCAGCAAGCTGAGCTGAGTCCTTGGGACAGATACCTCTCAGAACAAGGCCCTGTGTTCATGGAATTAGGGAAGCATTTAAGATCTGGACCAGTGGATGTGGATGGATGCAATAATTTCTTTTCTCTTGACAGACCATTGCCCTCCCTCAACCCCTCCCCCCCTGCAATGTTCCTAAGAAGGTTGCAGATGGGTGTAGCCCTTCAGGGCGTCACAAGGACTCTGCCACTGCCATGATTTTGCCTGTTGTTACCATCATCTTTTATCCACCCCCTCTGCACTCTCATTCTATCCCCAGCTCTGGGGTGGCAAGAATCCCCAATGCCCTAACCACCACCACCACCACCCCCATGGAAGGTGTGCTTGGAAGAAACTCTGGGTTACAGATGCAACTTGCCATCCTGAAGTCCTCCCGGTTCTAATCACTTTTTTAAACTCCACAAACACAATCTCTGCACCGTGATCAATTATTTAGCATAAAATGATGCATCGTGTTAGCAACTAGATGGCATTAGATATGTCCCCAGAATTCTAATGATGTGCCGTCACCACAGACCTAATGCAAAGTTTCCTTTGCCTGCATTTTTTGAAGTCTTCCCAGAATGGAGAGGAGCTAAGATCTATATGCTCTGGGCTGGTGTCGGTCGGACTTAGGTGGGCCGAGGAATGTAATTAGCCTGGCCGCCGCCCCCGCTGTGCCTCGTGTCCTTGCCTGGAATTTGTTTTCTTTCTGCCTCACAAATTACTCTCTTTTGTAAGGTTGTTTATTTAATGTCAGGAGGTTATTAAACAAACTTAAAGCATGGGACCTTAGTCAAATTAGGCAGGAGTGGGCCTGGGGAACGGTCCTGTGTTGGAAAGGCTACTCATTCCGCCATGATGCCCCCAGCCTAAAACTCAGACGGAAGAGAGCAGAGGAGAGCAACTCAGACATCTGCTTGCTGTTCCAATCTCTGAGCCCTGGGATGCTGCATGACAGAGCCCTAGAGATGACCAAGGAGAAATGAGGTCCTTGATCCCCTTGGCTCCAGCTGTTCTCAGCTTTGGCCTCCTGGCTGAGTGTTGGGTCCCCTGGGAAACACTAGTCCAGCATCTTCCATAAAGACACATATCGTCCTAGAACTCTGGCTCCAGGGTAACTGCCTCAGCATGGGATTATGACCGATACCCCACATCTACTCATGCAAGGTTCTATGCTCGTAATTTAGAGTGACCATCATATGTTGAACGCCTAAGGTATGTCTGGTGCTGTGCCCAGCCTTTGCCAGAGGTGTGTCAAATCTTCAACACTCCTAGTGCTCAGTTCTAGAAGAAAATACAGAGGCTCAGACAGGCTGTGACATGGGCTTAAATATGGCAGAGGTAGCATGCAAACCCCAGCTGGGGTCATGTCCCTCACCCGAGGCTGACTCACAGACATCCTCCAGATGTGGAGGACATCGTAAGCAATGAGGAGTTTTCAAAGAAGGAAGCTGAGATCTGTGGACATGGAGCTGCCCAAGCTGGACAGCTAGTACTTGTCATCTCCCCAGGTTGGTGTCTATTGGTGGTGACACAACCCTATATTACATTAAAGTGCATAGAATTGAACACCAAAAAAAAACATGGGTGAATGGATGGATGGATAGATAGATAGATAGATAGATAGATAAATAGATGGATGGATGGATGGATAGATAGATAGATAGATAGATAGATAGATAGATAGATGGATGGATGGATGGATGGATGGATGGATGGATGGATAGATAGATAGATAGATAGATAGATAGATAGATAGATGGATGGATGGATGGATGGATGGATGGATGGATGGATGGATGGATAGATGGATGGATAGATAGATGGATGGATGGATGGATGGATGGATGGATGGATGGATAGATAGATAGATAGATAGATAGATAGATAGATAGATAGATAGATAGATAGATGGATGGATGGATGGATGGATGGATGGATGGATAGATGGATGGATAGATGGATGGATGGATGGATGGATGGATGGATGGATGGATGGATGGATGGATAGATAGATAGATAGATAGATAGATAGATAGATAGATAGATAGATAGATAGATAAATAGATGGATGGATGGATAGATAGATAGATAGATAGATAGATAGATAGATAGATAGATAGATAGATGGATGGATGGATGGATGGATGGATGGATGGATAGATAGATAGATAGATAGATAGATAGATAGATAGATAGATAGATGGATTAATGGGGACAGATGGATGGACAGACAGACAGACAGATGGCAGATGTATGGGTGGGTGGATAGATAGGTGGGTGAGTGGGTGGGTGAATGGATAGATAATGGATGGATGGATGGATAGATAGATAGATAGATAGATAGATGATAGATAATAGATAGATAGATGATAGATAGATAGATAGTCAATTTTATTGTATGACCATTTAACAATATAATGAAATTTTTAAAAAGATATGTCTGCAACAAGAAACAATTTAAGTAAAACACTAAGCTAGGTTTTAGAAAATGACCCCACTTGTACTTTTCTAAAGCTTTCATATGCATAACTTTCATGTAATGTAAATAAAATTGTAAATATGCATTATTGTATTTATTTTTGTATGTGTGTGTTCATACATGTTACAGACTGCGTGGAGGTCAGAGAACAACTTGAGGAAGTTGGTTCTCCTTCCACCGGGTGGGGCCCAGGTTTGAACTCTGGCCTTCAGGCTTTGCAGCAAGTACTTGGACCTGCCGAGACAGCTTGCTTGCCCTGGTGTAAACAATTCAGCATGAAGAAGAAAAAAAGGAGTATCAAAAACACAATCTGAGCTGGGGAGGTAACTCAGTGCGTCATAAAGTGCTTGCCTGGTAGCTGGATTCTCACAAGAAGGCAGGAGCGGTATAGGCACGGTGGAGAGGTAGAGTCAGGTGCCTCTGGGGTGTCCTGGCCTGCCCAACCTGTCTGCAAAGTCCGCCCCAATCACAAAGCCTGTCTCAAAATATAAGGTGATAAAGTCTGAGCATACACACACACACACACACACACACAAAGAGGGGTAATTTGAAGATATATAAGGAGTGTGCAATTGTTTTTAGATAAGAGGACAGAACATAGAGGGCAGTTGCTTAGCGTAAGCCGCACAGCAAATGCATTCTAGACCTAGCACCTGAACCAGCCCTTCCTGCGGCTCATATACCTAAGCAAGCAGGCAGCAGGCAAGCCTTCCTGTCCAAGGACTCAGCTCTCTTGCCTCCTCAGCCTGGAGTCCAAGTCCTCGTTTGCCTGATGCCATCACTTGGGTTCCTGATGTGCCACCTAATCTCCCTCATAGTGCAGAGCGGGTGTAGAAGCCGAGGCTTCTGATCTCAGAGATGGCTTGTGGGAAGGATGACATGTTGAATTCATATAAACTTTTTCGGATAATATCTCTGGAAAAAAGATCTTCATTTTATGCTATTTCTATACTGTCCTGAGCCTAGGGACCATGCAGGCTGATTTCCACTCACTTTGGACTCCCAATAGCCTGGCCCTTAGTGAGATGTCCACCTCTGAGATAAAGATGGGATCCTGTTGTCCCATCCATAGTCATGGTAGAGGATCCGCGTGGTCCCCAAAAAGCAGCCAGTCTAGGAAGATGGGCCCTGCTTGGTGTCTGGATCCCTGGAGTGAGTGTCTCCTGGGCTGATTGGAAGGTGGGTCCCAACCACCTCAGATTCCAGTACAAAGCAGAGATCAGAACACATTGAGTGCTATGAGGATTCAGGCCCATGTCCCTTCTGCCCCACAGTGCTGAGCGCAAACTAGGCAACAATGTGGAATGGCTAAGCTGCACCCTCAGGAAACGGCAGGCATTGGCCTAGACAGTGAGGAAGAAGGGTGGACTTCGGAGTGAGGGAAGGATGGATGCGTAGCTTATCAAACGAACCTCTGAGTTCTGACCCTCATTCACTCTCCCAGCCCTGACCTCTGACCCCCGCCAGCTCATTCTTTTCTGCACCTATGATGACCTCTTTATTCAAGAACCAGTTCTGAGCCAAGAAGATGCTCAGCGCATAAAGCATTTGCTGTGGCTCAATGAACAAACTACTTTCCAGATGTGCTGGTACTGGTCAGATGGATTGATTGGAAGACTGATTGATTGATTGATTATTTTTATTTTGTGTGTTTATTTGTTTATTTTGGTCATTTTGACACAAGCCAGGTTCATTTAGGAAGAGGGAATTCCAATTGAGAAAAAGCTTTATCAGATTGGTCTCTAGGTAAGTCTGGGGACATTTTCTTCATTAATAGTTGGTAGGGGAGGGCCCAGCTGACTGTAGGTGCCACTCCTGGGCTGGTGCTCCTGGGTTAAGACAGTAAGGAGAAGTCCTCCATGTCCTCCGATTTCCTGCCTCTATGCTCTTGCCTTGAGTTCCTGTCCTGGCTTTGACATGATGGCATTGTATAAGCTGTAAGGCTTAAATAAACCCTTTCCTCCCAAGTAGCCTTTAGTTGTGGTATTGATCACAGAAACAGAAACTAAAACACCAGATAAATACAAAAACTGAAATCTGGACACACACTTAAGAATCTAGTTGGAGGGCTGCAGAGGTTAAGAGCATGCTCTGCTATTGCAGAGGATTCATGTTAAATCCCAGATCCCATATCAGGCAGCTCACACCACCAGATCCAGTGGATCCAGTGCCCTCTTCTGGCCTTATCAGGTATTGCACTGCACTCACATGAGCAAAACAACACACAGACATACACATATGCACTTAATTTAAAAATATAAATAAAATCTTTAAAAACAAAATGCTAGGTGTATATCTTGGGAAGAAGAGTCAGGGCTGCAGACACAAGCTGGTTAGCTGTCTAGCTTATGAGCTAGCTCTGAGTTCAGCTGAGAGAATTTACCTAAAGAAATAAGGTAGAGGATGACATAGGAAGACACTCACCTCAACCTCAGTGACTCACATGTACATCCACATATTCTCAGACACAAGCACACACATACATGTACCCATACACATGCAAACTCACACATATACACACATGGCACACATGACTCATGCAATAAGAACCCAGCTCAATATGGCTCTGTAATGTTCCCTGTAATTTCCACCAGCACCAGCACCAGCACCAGCAGCACCAGCAGCACCAGCACCAGCACCAGCACCAGCACCAGCAGCACCAGCACCAGCACCAGCAGCACCGGCAGCAGCACCACAACCACCACCACCAGCAGCACCAGAAGCACCAACAGTAGCACCAGAAGCACCAGCATCAGCACCAGCACCAGAAGCATCAGCACCACACCACCAGCAGCAACAGCAGCACCAGAAGCACCACCAGCAGCACCAGCAGTGGCAGCAACAGCAGCACCAGCAGCAGCAGCACCAGCAGCAACAGCACCAGCAGCACCAACACCAGCACCAGCACCAGCAGCAGCACCAGCACCAGCACCAGCAGCACCAGCACCAGCAGCACCAGCACCAGCAGCACCAACACCAGCACCAGCACCAGCACCAGCACCAGCACCACACCACTACCACTACCACCAGCATCAGCAGCAACAGCAACAGCACCAGCACCACCACCACCATCACCATCACCACACCACCACCAGCAGCAGCAGCACCAGCACCAGAAGAACCAGCACCAGTACCAGCACCAGCACCAGAACCAGCACCATACCACCACCACCAGCAGCAGCACCAGAAGCACCAGCATCAGCAACAACACCAGCAGCAGCACCACACCACCACCACCACCACCACCACCACCACCACCAGCACCAGCACCACCGGCAGCGGCAGCACCAGCACCAGCACCAGCACCAGCAGAAACAACAGCAACAGCGGCAGTACCAGCACCAGCAGCACCAGCACCAGCAGCACCAAGCACCAGCAGCAACAGCAACAGCAGCACCACCAGTAGCACCAGCACCACACCAGAAGCAACAGCAGCAGCAGCAGCACCACCACCACCACCACCACCAGAAGCACTAGCTGATGCATCACAGGCACTTAGAAGCTCATGGTCCGTCCCTGCTTCCATCCCATCACTTCTTCCCATGTCATGGCTCCGTTAACTGGGTGTCATGGGGAGGAGAATGCTTGGCACATGTCACTGGTTGCCTTGGTTGTCTCTGGCTGCTTCAGCAGGATGCTGCAGCCTTGGAGCTTCTAGAGCAGACATGAGTTTCTCATACCCTAGTGGCTGGCAGTCTAAACCAAGGTGGGGGCCTATTCCTTCTGGCAAGGGGGCCTCCATTTGCAGGTGACAGTCTTCTTGCCACGTTTTCATGTAGCAGGACTGGGGGCAGGGAGACACACACACACTAAGAGAGTGAGAGAGGGAGGGAGAGGGGGAAGGGGAGGGAAAAAGGGAAGGGAGGCAGAGAGAGAGAGAGAGAGAGAGAGAGAGAGAGAGAGAGACTTGTCTCTTATAAGGACACCAATTCTATGGGACCACAGGCCCTAGTTAGCTTTGTCAACTTGACACAACCTAGACAGGGGAGTCTGGCTAGATCAGGTTAGCTTGTGGGCATGCCTATAGGCATTGACATGACTGTGAATTGTTCTAAGAAGTTGTTCTGGGATGGCTCAGCCCAGCAGGGCAGCACCTCGTGTAGGCAGGTGATCCTGGACTACATAAAGAATTGAGCTGGGGGGGAAGG
This sequence comes from Apodemus sylvaticus, assembly GCF_947179515.1. NCBI lineage: Eukaryota > Metazoa > Chordata > Mammalia > Rodentia > Muridae > Apodemus > Apodemus sylvaticus. Next base: position 26,609,883 of record NC_067483.1, on the reverse strand, counting down.
CTGTGAATGTCCCACCACAGTTTCTGCTTCAAGCCTGCTTAAATCCCTAAGCTGGCTTCCCTCTGTGGCAGATTGTGACCCAGAAGGGTGAACGTAATAACTCCTTTCCTCCATTAAGTTGCTTTCTGTCATGATAGTCTTCACAGCAACAGAAAGGATGCTAGAACAGACCTCACTTAACCACACTCACTCTCTACATATCTCATCTCCAAACACAGCCACATTGAGGGGATTGAGAATTCACGCAGTCTAGGCTGGCCTTGAACTCACTATGTAGCTATGTGGTGGAAGACAAACTTGCACTTTTGATCTTCCTTTCCCTGTCTCCCAGATTCTGGAATTATAAACACACACTGCCAGGCTGGATTTATGTGGTGCTGGGGATCAACCCAAAGCCTCGGCATGCTGAGTAAGCACCTCGACGGCTGAGTTACAGCCTTAGCCCAACTTAGGACCTTAAGGATAACACAATTCAGTTTATAGCACTGAAGAAAGAACTCGGGGAGCCAGGTCTGGGCTACAGCATGAGTTCCAGACCAGCTCCAGCAACTCACTGAGACCAAAGCTCAGACCCTCCAAAGGGCCCCAGGGGTGTAGCTCAGTGCAGTAGGCACTTGCCTAGCACGTATGAGGTCCAAGGTCCAGTCTCCAGTAGGAGTGGTGGGAAGTATTTTATAACCATTTCGCTTGAACTAAAGCATTCCCTCCTGGAGAGAAGACAGATGCTCTTGCGGTTTACAAGGCTCAGGTAACTCATGCGAGTCACCGGGCTCAAGAGTTCAGAAAGTTGGGGTCACAAGGTTACACAAGCAGTAACAATTGACGGCCAGGAGAATCTTTAGTGGAGCTGCTTGCCCCTGTCTTGAGTCCTTGTTCATGCCGGGGCAGGCCTTCCAGAGATGCAGCTTCTTGTATCAGCTCTGCTCCTATAAGGAACCCCAGTGACCTCACTGGTTCACCACCCTTGGCTTAGATGGAATAGTGTCTTCCTGTTCTCTATTGGCCTATCTGCTGTGAATATATGCTTGTTCATATTTCCCCCAGGAACCGTCACTATAGGAAGACACACCCAGGGGGCTGCTCTGATTTGCCATCTACGGAGGATCCACATCTTCCTCCACAGGCAGTCAGCCGGGCTCCATGCTTCCAGCCCCTGTGCATGATGCTCAGAGCCTGAGCAGGAGAGCCAGGGACACGCCTACGTGAGAAAACCATAGGTGTGCTCTGTGGAACCCCCTCCCTCACTCCCAGAAGCCTCCAGTTCCTATGTTCCTCAGCTCTTCATACAGCAGGTATGGCCCCCACTTCTTAATCTGTCCTTAAGCTTCCTTCCTTGCCGTTGCCTTCCCCAGACACCTGCACTTACCACCAAGAGGAAGCTCCATTTGCACTGTTAACTCCTAGCTGGGGCTCTCATTTCTGAAAGTACTAGAAGACTGTAATTGAAAACTAAAACCACTCAGAGTGAGCCCATTAAGATCTTGATGCCTGGGGCTAGGGAGATAGCTTAGGAAAGTGCTCCCTGAGGAGACAGAGACAAGAGGATTCCTGGGGCTCATGACCAACTGGCTTAGCCAAATCTGTGAGCACGGGGCCCACTGTGACCCCCTGTCTTAGTCTGGCTTCTGTTGCTCCAACAAAACACCACGACCAAAAACAAGGCAGGAACTCAAGGCAGGAAGTGAAGCTGAGACAATGAAGGAATGATACTTCCTGGCTTCCCCCATGGCTTCCTCGGCCTGCTTCCTTATCTACCCAGGACCACCCGCTCAGGGGTGACTGCAGACAGTGGGCTGGGCCCTCCCACACCAATCAGTAATCAATAAAATGCTGCCCAGGCCAGGCGAATGCAGAGAGACATCTTTACAATCATTGAGGTTTCCTTTTGTGAAGTTGCCCTTCGTTGTGTTAAGTCAGCCAAGGTAACAGCATAACCTATCTTTAAAATAAGACTGAAAGTGTTTGAGAAAGACCCGCACAGGCACACACACATGTGCACACGTGTGCACACATCTCCTACCTGTTTGGCGTGATGCATGTTCCCCTTATTTCCTGCTCCCAAGTCCAGCTCAGTGTGCGCTCACTCCTGCATTCATTCACTCATTTCTTCATTCCTACTGTGTGCAGGTGTCATCCAGACCTCAGGGAGGCAGTATGGAGCCTGATGTGTGTGTTTCAAACTGTGTCCAGTGAAGTGCTGTAGAATTCCGGGACGTCGGTTCTAGAGTGGGGTGGGCACTTGTGGCTCCCCTGGGACCCCTCATGTGGAAGTCTACAGGCATCCATGAGCAGTAGATCCATGTCAGGACTTGCCCATCCATAGTCTGAACTGACACTTCTGTCACTTTCCCCCAGGCCCAAGGGAGAGTGACTTCATCCAAGCTGCCTAGCAACCGAGCGCCCTGAAGACTTTACCCAAAGTCCGTAGGTGTGGCTGAGATCATCACCACCACCTTGAGTGTCCTGCTTCAGGGTCTTAGTTCCCACTGTGACATCCCTTGCTGATGGGCTGTGACCTGGAAGTGTAAGTCCTGAAGCAGGACACTCAAGGTTTATAGGGACACTTTTGATGGCCTCGGACGCCATTAATCCAGGCTACTCTACCCCTCTCCCAATCCTTAACTTAGTCATAGCTACAAAGTCCCTTTTCCACAGAAAGTTACAGATTCTGAATTTCCAAGGATTCGGATGTGGGCATTTGGGGACATTATTCATCACTCGAGGTGAGTCATATGTTAGCCATTACCTCACAGTCAAGCTCCAGGCTGGTATTTCACAGTGAGTAGGCAGGCACAGAGGTACCTGTAGCCTCAAAAAGGATGTGCATCCACCGTAGGGATGCAGGGGTCCTTGGCTTTCATGGGCCTCTGGCTGCCTCTCACATGTATGGCAGAGGAAGGTGTTATGAGGGGCTTGGAAAATTGGGCGAGTTGAACCTACCTAGAGTCTGGGTCATTGACAATGACTAATCAGAGAGATCCAGAGCTAGACCCTAGGAACATCAGTGGTTAACTGGTTATCCAAGTGTTGAAGGTCCAGAGGTCTTAGGAAGGTAGCCCCAGGCAGTGTCTGCTTATTAATCAATATGGAAGTGATCAAATGGTAAATAATATGTAAATAGCCTATTAATCCAGGTGACGGTATCCAGACACACACACACACATACACACACGCGCGCGTGTGTGTATGTGTGTGTGTGTGTGTGTGTGTGTGTGGTATGTCTGTGTGGTATGTATCATTTTGTGTGGTATGTGCACATGTCTATGCCAATGTATGCAGCCATGTAGCAACTATATAACACTGAAATTCCAGACACATGCCCAGCTTTTATATGGGGTGCTGAAGGTTCAAACTCATGTCTTCACGCTTTAGCAGCAAGCCATCTCTTACCCACTGAGCCCTCTCACCAGCCCCAGGCTTGAGTCTTGCTTATGTTGATACTGGATGGCAGCTAAGCCAAGCCGGGTAGGAGTCTGGGGACAGATGGTCCTAACACCGTCAGGAGGGGCACTGACTGGCAGAAACTGGCACCCAGATTCTGGGAGAACTGGACTGGGGACACAGGAATGGTGATAGAAAATAAACAGCCCATGAAGAAAGAAAAATATATTTCTGAAAATGGAAGTGAGTCAGAAAGGCGGGGAAAGTCTCAGGCTCAAAGGCTCTGATACTTTATAAAGAATTTTTGTAACCCTGCCTTTCCTGGGGTTGTCAAAAACAGGGCATTCTTGCTCGTGCACTGTTTTGTTACACATATGTAATAATGTCCGTAGGATTTCCAGTCTTCTGTGGTTGATTTCTTTCATAAACCAATCTTTTTAGATTTATTTTTTAATTATGTGTGTGTCAGGGACATGTTCATACAAGTGCAGGGACACTCAGAGGCCAGAAAAGGACATCATATCCCTTGGAGTTGGAGTTACAGGTTGATACAAGCTGCCTCATGGGTACTGGGAACTGAACTCAGGTCCTCTGCAAGAGCACGGCTGAGGTATGTCTCCAGTTCCTCGGATGTCAATCTTGATGCTTCTAGAACAGTGGTCTAGAGCCTTCCTAAGCTACAGCCCTTTAATACAGTTCACCATGCTGTGGTGAGCCAACCCCCAAAGCATGTTGTTGTTGCTTGCTACTGTTGTGAATCGTAATGTAAATATCTGATATAGGATATTTGACATGAGACCCACATGGGGTCGCGACCCACAGGTTGAGAACCACCGCTCTAAGACCTTCCACAAAGATATACTTTTACCTAAGAATTAAGGGCTTGGGGTGTAGCCCTGTGGTAAACCTCTTATCTGGTTGAGGCTCTGTGTTCCATCTCCAGCACCATACAAAATATATAAAATATACTGCACACACTTGAGCTTGCTGCGTGTGAATTAAGTTGTCACAGACCAAGTTCTGCAGCCGCTTCTCTTCCTGCACCCCAGGCTGCTGCTGGTCTGTAACACAGCTCCAGAGCACACCAATGTGGACTTGTATGACACAGGTCCGGGAGCCTGGGGCTCCATCACTGGGAGATCCTGAGTCGAGGCAGCCAGCTCATCATACCTAGCTCAGTGCCCCCTGCCTGGGGCCCATGCACCTGGTATTCAGCCACGAGGCTGACCACGCTCCTTCACCGGACAGGAAATGACTTGCAGACCTCTAAGCCCTGCCCTCATCCATGAACTTCCTCTTCTGTGAGAAACAGTGACAAGAGATCTTGCAGTGCAGAGGTAAAGGAAACTGAGTCAGGGAAGGGGGTAGAGCAACAGTGCGGTGAGTGGACGGATGAATGCATGAGCATGCCTCCCAGACGGATCTCAATTCAGACATCATCCGCTATTCACAACATCTTAAACTGTCGATCCCACCCCCACGTGGGGCGGGGCCGGGGGGGGGTCACCAAAAAAAAAAAAACTGGCAAGACCAACGGATTTCAATAGCTAGAAATTAATCCAAAAATCATATATATAATGAACCTGAAATGTTTTGGGCAGTGCTCAACCGTGTTGCATTATGGGACTTGACTGCCCGCTCACTCTGCACCGCCTCACCATGCTGGCAAAGACTGCCTGAAGCCCCTCTGCCGGGACTCAGGACCGCGGTATGTCATGAGGTGCAGAGCCTTTTCTCTATGGGTATGTTTTCCGCTCTTAAAGAAGCAGAATAGCTTAATTATGGAGAACAAGGACGTTTCCTATTTCCCTGACATCATTCATTATCTTTCCTCTGTGATAAAAAGACCTAAACTGTTTAGGGCATAGAAGGAGGCCTCCTTTGTACTGTATTTGCGTGTCTGATTAAAAAAGAAAAACCCCGTTATCTGAGGGCTGTCAAGGTGGCTGACAGGTAAAGACACCTGCGCCAAGCCTGTCCTCCTCAGGACCCCACCGGGGATAAGGAGAGAACTGACCCCCAAAAGTTGTCCACTGACTTTCTCTCACACACCTTGGCACGCATGTATTCCGCCCCCAAATGCACATATGAACGCAATGAAATGAAATGTAATAACAAAAATGTAGTTACTTGGGTTGCTGGCTTGAGTTCCATAGAAAAATTTGTTCCGCGAGTTTTGGCTTGGGATTTAGACAGAATACCCAACAATTTCCGGTGTCCCTGAGCCTCCTTCTGTACCAAGTATCCATGCAAAATGGCGTCCTTCACATGATTTGTTTTAAAATCAAAATATCAATGAACTAAAAAAAATTTATAGTTTGAGTGAAAAAATGTCCTACCTGGGTTCAGGTAAACCCTCGATTCCCATCTGGTGTCGATGATGGGGAGGTGTGACCCCCAGGTTGCCTTGCTGGAAGACATATGTCACTAGGAGCACACATGGTCTGAGATAGCCTTGGCCTACTTATAACTCATTCTCTCCGCTTTGTGCTGTTGGTGGAAGATGCGAGCTCAGCGTCCCGCTCTGGCCGCCATACCTACCTGCTGCTTTCCCTCCTGTCCTCACGGACTCTTAGCTTTCTGGAGTCATAAGCCCAAATAAACTCTTCCCTCCGCAAGGTCTCTGGGTCGTGATGTTTTATCACAGCAACAGAAGAGTAACTAATACAAATGCTGAAGTGCTCTGTGTCCCGCGGTATCAAATATTCAGCCAAGAGTTAATTCTTTCTGTGTTAAAATAAAAACACCATCTCATTAGTATGCAAATTAGCTTTCATCTTTAATAAATGGTAAAATTATATGTATACCAAAGAATTATTTTAAGATAAATCTTTTTATGACTTAGTATCAGTAAATGTTTGGTTTGTATACATATTTTATATACCTATATATCCGGAGTGGTATAAAAATTTCATGGGCAAAAAGAGCTTGCGAGTGGAGGGAGTTTAAGAGGCCGTGGGCTGGGGGGCTGGAGAGACGGCTCAGCGGTTAAGCTTGCTTGCTGTTCTTCCAGAGAACCCGAATTCAGTTCCCAGTGAACACGCCAAGTGGCTCACAACTGCCTCTAACTCCAGCTCCAAGGGATCTGACTCACTCTTTTTGGCCTCCCTGGGCACTTAACATACACATGCACACACGGGTGCATGTGCACCAACATGTGCACATAATAAATAAAATGTTAAAAAAGCAAAGTATTCTCTGCCTCTTTTTCTGCATCTCAGGCACGAGCCCGGAGTCACTGGAGGTGCTGGATTCTTATGGTCTCTCGGTCTTAAATGTCCTCCAAGGCTCGTGTGTTCAAAGGCTTGATTCTTAAGCTGTGGAAGTACTGGAAAGGTGGTCCGATCTTAAGAGGGTGGGGCCTTAGTGGAGGAAGTTGGGTCATGGATGCATTGAAGGAGATATAGGGGAACCCCCTCTCGGTCATTTCCTCTGCAGGGGTTAAGTAGTCTCTGAGGTCACATGCTCCCACCGCCATCATGAGCTGCCTTGTCACAAACACAAGCTAACAGGGCCATCCTCAGACACAGACCTCAGAAACCATGAGCCGGAATAAACCTTGCCCCCACATTATTTATTTATCTCTGGTGTTTTGATGTGGTGGCTGAAAGCTGGCGTGTGTACTACCTCACTGAAGTGAGAACTAGGTCTCCAAAGAGCCTGGACGAGGGTCTCAGTTCTGTCCCTTTCCCACCAGTGACCTTGTTGAGGTCATTTTACACTCTGGCCTTCTCTCTCTCTGTCTCTCTGTCTCTGTCTCTGTCTCTGTCTCTGTCTCTGTCTCTCTCTCTCTCTCTCTCTCTCCTTTCTCTCTCCCTCCCTTCCTCACTCCCTCTTTCTCTCCATCCTCTCTCTCTGTCCCTCTCTCTCTCCCTCCTTCCTTCTCTCTCTCTCTCTCTCTCTCTCTCTCTCTCTCTCTCTCTCTCTCTCTCTCATAACCAGGTCTGATGTATTCCAAGCTAATTTGGGGTTGCCCTGTCCCTGATGCTGTTTTCTCCTCCCCGCACTGGGACGATGGCCTTGTTCCCCCATGCTCCGTGTATGTGGTGTTAGTAACGGGGCCCAGAGCTTCATCAATGCCAGGCCAGCAGTTAACCAACTGAGCCACATCCCCTGCCCTCCTTCATTTTGCTTATCTACATGATGGGCACCATGCTGCCTGTCCTGCCAGCTTCAGAGGCTTACAGCCTGGATATACCTAACACGATCCCTTACATACATGATGCATGTAAACTGCATATGTCATACAACAGGAATGCCCGTGGAGTAGAGCCTGAAGGTCCCATCCAGAAGGCCTATCAGGGGACTCCCACCACCAGCTCTTCCCAGGACAGACTGCCACTTCTGTTCTCCCCTCAAAGGTCCCCAGCCCCTGCATTCTGTGCAGGTCGTAGAGACCCCCCCGTTTGCCCCACAAGAAATGCCTGTCATTCCTCAGTGTACATGTATGTCCGGGTATGCACTTTGCTCCCACATGTAGAGGTCAGAGGTCAATTTTCAGGGGTTGGTTATCTCCTTCCACAATGTGGGACCCAGGGCTTGAACCCAGGTGTCAGGCTTGGTGGCAAGTACCATTACCACGGAGGCCCCACCCCTTCCCCTTCCCCTTCCAACCCTCCCTGCCCTCAGAGAAATTTCTCAGCTGTATGTATCACCTAAAGCCTGTGTGTGGCCTGTGAGTTTTCCTGGCTTTCTCTTTGCTGGTCTCTAGCTACGAAAACTCAGATACAGGGCTGGGATGACTCGAGCATGAGGCCAGGAGTCCAACTCCCAGGATCCATGCGAAACACTGGCTAGAGCAGCGTGTGTTGTAACTGCAGCCATAGGGGATCCCTTGGGGTTCTTTGCCACAGTCATGATGGTGAGCACCAGGGGAAACTGAAAGACTTCAATTCAAAAACCAAGGTGGTGGGCTGGCGAGATGAGAGGCTGGGTGAGACTGCTTGCTGGACAAACATGAAGACCGGAATTCAGATTCCTTTTGCTCAGCTAAAAACCCCACATGAACACGTCTGTACCTGTAACCCCAGCGCTATGGCGGGAGGAGATGGCAGGGCCTGGGGGCGTGCTGGCTGCCAGACCAGCTCGACTCTGCAGCACAGTTTGTCTCAAGGCATGGATGGAGCCAGACACTAGTGGTCACCGGTGCCCTCCTCCCCCACCCCATGCACGGATGGGTATGCACACCCACAAACGTATGCACATATACCGCACACATACATACATACACTCACATTCATGCACATACACACATGCATACTCACACATATGCATACCCACATGTGCACACACACTGAAAGAAGAAAGAAAACAAGATGGAGAACCTCTGAGGAAAGAAGGCATCCAAGGCTGGCCCTGGCCTCCATCCACACACTTATGCACGCACACCCTCACTTATTTGTGCACACACGAGATCCTATTACAGTTCTCTACACACTGCCTGTTCTTAGCCATCCACCTCAGTTTTTATACACCATTCCCTTTGCCTCTCCCGGGCCCCTAATTCTTAACTGCTTAGAGAATTATTAGTCCTACAAAGCCCATGAGTTGTCACTTGTGGGGACAAGCCTTCCTGTGTTGTGTGCTCTTTCCTTGGCTGTGATATGGACTGTACACGTGCCTCTCTCATTGTCTTCTAACCCTGCCGCATGTCCACCACCAGGGCAGCCATGAACCACTTAGGATCGATCAGCAGATAGGCCACCTTTCCCCCTGAACCTGTTGTGGGATGTGGCACACAGTAGGTGGTCAGACTCACTGGAGAGAAATAAAAGACATTGGGTAGATAGTGGAAGGCTCTCTCCCCTGAGAGCCAAAGGCTTGTGCACTAAAGGGATATAGCACGGTGAACCGGCCTTCCCCAGTAGAACTTCAGTGTTACAAAGGACCACACTGGAATAAAGAGGGTTTACAGGTCTTCCCACTGACCTGAATGGAAGATTCTATAGTGCCCTAAAGACTCAGCCTGGGAACCTGCAGCCTCACAATTTTCCCGACTTTATTTGAGGAGCAGAATTCGATTTACATGTCAGAAGAGCCGCTCTCTGGTACCTGATGTAAGACTAATTTTATTATTAAATTATCAACACTGATTTACTGAGAAATACGGTACTGCCGGGAGCTATTTTTAACCTCCTGCCTGAGTCGAGACTCGGGCTCCGCAAACAAATCTTGCTTTGAAGGACACTGCATTTGCAAAAGTGAATTAGGAGAACAAATATCCGTCTATTCATGAAGTTTCTTTATTGCGAAATAAATAAATAACGGCCTGAATGCCTTCATTGTCCCCCTGGCAGGTTTCCACGCAAGCCAGGCGGGTGGCTACGGCTTCTGCGGAGCCCTGGGACGAGGGGAGGGGCTCGGGGTGGGAGGGGCTCGGGGTAGGAGGGAGGCGCCTGGGCCTGCTGCCTGGGGCACCGAAGGGTTGCTCAGGGCCAGCCAAAGTCACCACCCAGGCCTGCCCACGCACCGCAGGACCTGTGAGTGGGGATCATCCCGGTGGTCCAGTTTAGAGAGGAGAAAGAGGGGGAGAGTCGTCTATGGGATCTCGGCCGGTTCATAACTTCAGCCTCTGTATCCTCTTGTGTCACCCAGAGTTAATCCTGCTTCATTTCTGCATAGTCGAAAGGAGTAAATGAGATACTTAACACATATTCAGCAATTGTCACACAAAGGTTACTGTCACAGTCCTTGGGATAGGTAAATGTGGAGGAAAAAAAAAAAACAGTAAAGAAAATTGCAGAAGAATGGAGCCCATGTCCAGTTCTAATCATTGTAGGCAAAGCTGAACACCTCTGGGCAAACAGTGGGCCTCTCTGTTCTTTGTATTCCAATTCTGCCAAACAGCTGGGAGTGTAGTTCGGGGGAGAGCATTTGCCTAACATGCCCAAGATCTGGAATGCCAGCCCCAGATCTGGGTGGGGTGAGAGTGGGAGACTCGAGTGTAAACTGTACGCTGGGTCACAGGGCTAAGCCTCAGGCATAAGACCACGGCTCCCTCCTATCAAGGCTGATCCTGCCTGTGGTGCTGCTGGCCTGTACCGAGCGCTTGGAAGCTGGAGACAGAAGCTGAAGGCTAACGTTGGCTCTATAGTAAGTCTGAGGCCAGCCTGAAATACATGAAATCCTTTCTCGAAAGCAATGTATTGATATAATTGACCATTTTGTTGTTCCTTGATGGCGTGTGTTTGTGTGTGTCTGTGTGTGTGTGTGTGTGAGTGTGTGTGTGAGTGTGTGTGTGAGTGTGTGTGTGAGTGTGTGTGTGAGTGTGAGTGAGTGTGTGTGTGTGAGTGTGTGTGTGAGTGTGTGTGTGAGTGTGTGTGTGTGAGTGTGTGTATGTGTGTGAGTGTGTGTGTGATGAGTGAGTGTGTGTGTGAGTGTGTGTGAGTGTGAGTGTGTGTGTGTGTGCACATTTGCACATGCACAAGAGGTCAACATCAAACCGATTTCTCCATTGCTTTCCCCTTTATCTTTTGGGGCAAGGTCTCTTATTGGATCTGGAGCCCAGCAGTTCAGCTACTCTGGTTGCCCAGTGAGCTCCAGGGACCCTCTCGTTTCCTCTCCGCCCCTCCCTCCCGGGCTGGAGTTGCATGGATGTACTGCCGTGTCTGTCTTTCATGTGAGGACTGGGGGATCCAAACTCACGCATGCACAAAACTCATGCTTCACCCACTGAGCCAGTGGTTCTCAGCGTGGGGATCAAAACCCCTTTCGGAGGTCAAATGACTCTTTCACAGGTGTCACACATGGTGAATATCAGATATTTATGCTATGATTTAAAGCTGTAGTAAAATCATAGTTAAAATAGCAATGAGAATAACTTGATGATTAGGGGTCACCACAATGTGAGGAACTGTATTAGAGTCACGGCGTTAGGAAGGTTGAGAACCACTGTACTGAGCCATCTCCCCAGACCTTCCTTGATAACATTCTTAGAACCACACCCCACCCCCAAATCTGGTGCCAGGGACCACAAAGAAGGCTTAGCAGTTAAGAGTATTACTGCACAGTCCTAGGGATTGGAGTTCAAATCCAGGCACTCATCTAACGAGCCAGGTGTTCTTCACATGCCTGTACCCCCAGCTTTGGCAGTAGTAGAGACAGGAGGATTGCTGGGTCTTGCTGGCTTTCAGTGTACCCAAGAAAATACGAGTTCAGGGAGGGACCTGGACTCAAAGAATTAGGCAGAAAGGATGCCTGATGTCCTTCTCTGCTTTCTCAAAGTATGCACAGGTACATGCGTACACAAGTGTGTGTGCGCATACACAAGTGTGTGTGCACTCACACAGACATTCACACATACGTAAGTGTGTGCATTCACACAAACATTCACACAAACATAAGTGTGTACATTCACACAAACATTCACACATACACAAGTGTGTACACTCACAGACATTTACACTCACACAAGTGTGTGCACTCACACAGACATTCACACATACATAAGTGTGTGCTCACTCACAGACACTCACACTCACACAAGTGTGTGCACTCACAGGCATTCACACTCACCCAAGTATGCGCACTCACACAGACATTCACACTCACACAAGTGTCTGCACTCACACAAACATTCATACTCACACAAGTGTGTGCACTCACAGGCATTCACACTCACACAGTATATGTGCAGACATTCACACACACATACACACACACACAAGTGTATGTGCATTCCCACAGACATTCACATGCAAACATGATAAAAAGAGAAAAGGCAGGGATGTGGTGGACACACAAGGAACTGGGTATTTGCTTTGGGGTGGTGCGTGTTTGTTGAGACAGGGTCTGTGTAGCTCAGCATGACCTTTGTCCTGGTCAGGGTTTCTATTGCTGTGACAAAACATCATGACCAAAAGCAGGCTGAGGAGAAAAGGGTTTATGTGGTCTGCTCTTCCGTATCACAGTTCATCTTCAAAGGCAGTCCCTGCAGAACTTCTCCATGACCTGGAGGCAGGAGCTGATGCAGAGACCACGGAGGGGCGCTGCTTACCGGCTTCTTCCTCAAGGCTTGCTCAGCCTGCTTTCTCATAGAACCCAGGACCCAAGGATCGCACCACCCACAATGCAATGGGCCCTCCTCATTAATCACTAATTAAGAAAACGTCCTACAGGCCTGCCTATAGCCTGATCTTAAGAAGGCATTTTGCCCGCTGAGATTCCCTCCTCGCAGATGACGCTAACTTGTGTCAAATTGGCATAAAACTATCCAGGAAAAACCTTGAACTCCTAAATGGATTATATTATCACTACCTCCTAAGTGCTGGGATTATAACCCTGAGCCCAGTTTATGCAGCTGGGATTTGAACTTAGGACTTTAAGCACGCTAGGCAAGACTCTATCAAATGAGCTATATCCAGGCCAAGACAATAGGTTTTGAATGAAGCCTTTGCCTGCCAAGCCAGCTATCAAACTCCAGAGTATTCTGTGCCCTTGAACAGGACCTGGGTCACCTGCACATGTGTCTTGGGGCTAGGTAGAGAAGCAGCAAGCTGTTCAAAGCTTTCCAAGGGCCATATTGATCCCCAAAATGGAGCAGGTCTTGAATGAGGCTTAGCCTGGACTGCATGCCCTCAATGTACCTGCTGGAATGGGCTGTGCTGACCTCCACAACCTCCAGTGTTGGGAGCTTTAGTGGGATTAGCAGGTACCCTTGTTAGGCAGGGTGAGAGGCCCCTGGCTGTGTCAATTTGAAAGCAGGCTGTAATGGAACTGGGCTGTCAATGGGAGTTTGCATATTCATGTAGCAGAGGCTTAAGACTTAGTAACTAGATCCAGGCCTGATTATACAGGGGTTTATTAGCCTGGAGTCACCTAGACAATGCACCCCACCCCCCAAATCAGGATCAAGTACGGTGGTTGTGAGTTGCCTATGGGTCTCAGTTTTCACCCATTGAGAGGTAGAGCTAGCCACTACCCCATCCTCTCTGGAGGACAAGGCATGAATGGTGAGAAGGGTTCCGGGTTGAAGTCTGTCTTGAATATACAAAACAGCGATGGCTGCCCTGTATCTGTACAGTAGATGCATGTGTGTGGGATGGAATATGAGATGCCCTCCCTCCACTGGCTCAAGTGTGTGAATAATTGGTCCCCAATTTCTGATGCTGCTTGGAAAGTTGTGGATCTTTTAGGAGGTGGGGCCTTACTGGAGGAAGTTAGTCACTGGAGGTGAGGCTGTGACCCACTTTCCAGTCTCAATCATGCTCCTGTGGTAGTGCCTTCTCTACCACAATGGACTGCATCTCCCATGGGGCTGTGAGCCCAAACACCTTGCTTTGTGATGGGGTATTCTAGGCAACAGGAAAATGACTGATAAGCTTGTTGTAACATCACTTCCGTTACTGTGATAATAACACCCTGGAAAAAAGCAACTTAGGGGAAAAAGGGCTCATTTCAGTTCACAATCCCAGGTTACAGTCCATCACTGTGGGAAGATCAAGGCAGGGATCTCAAACAGCTAGTCATGTCAGACTACAGGCAAAGCAGAGGGAAATGACCGCAGTGTGTGCTCACCTGCTTGGTTGCTTACACTCAACTAGATTTTCCTCTCTTAGGAAGACCTCCTGCCTAGGTGTCTTAATTAGGGTTTCTTGCGGTGATGAAACACCATGATCAAAAGCAAGCTAGGGGGAAAGGGATTTATCTGACTTACACTTCCATATTGTTCTTCATTGTTAAACGAAGTCAGGACAGGAACTTATACAGGCAGGATCCTGGAGGCAGGAGCTGATGCAGAGCCCGTGGGTGGGTGCTGCTTACTGGCTTTCTTCCCCTGGCTTGCTCAACCTACTTTCTTATAGAACCCAAGACCACCAGCCCAGGGGTGGCACTATCCACAATGGGCTGGACCCTCCCCCATTGACCACTTGTTCAAAATCTGTCTTACAGTTGTATTCACGGAAGTACTTTCTCAACTGAGGCTCCTTCCTCTCTGATGATTCTAACTTGTGTCTAGCTTTAAGTTGTCTTAAAACCAGCCAGTTCACTAGGGAATGCTGCTGCCAAAAGTGGGCTGAGTGGCCCCACATAATAATTTAGTTAAATAAAGATAATTCCTGCAGACATGCCCAGAGGCCAACCCAGTATAGACACTCTTTGGTACTCTCCCTAAGTAATTCTAGGTTGTGTCAAGTTGGCACTTAAAGCTGACTGCCATAATTGTCACAGGACTCACAGGACTATTGAAGGCCTATAGCAATGTCTGGAAATGTTCTTGGTAGCTCCGGACACACAGACATTTTGTTAAGATTGAAATCCATTCTCGTCTCACTCTCCTGGCCTTGATTTGATAATTTTAGAAATGTTTTGACTCATCAGAGGACAACATAATATCTAGTCATTGTTTCAACAAGAATACTAACTATCTTGAGTCTCAGATGCTTATTCCCTACCTTCTACTGTATTCTGACACCTCCTGTTCCTCCCAAGCACCCACACAGAAGGACACAAGCCCCGTCTTACAGATACGGGATAAAGCAAGGCTCAGCAAGTGCAGGCGTCTGCTCAAGTATTGCAGAGGTAGTTTGTGGTAAAACTCATGCTGAATTCTAGTTCACAGACCATAATCAGGGCTTACCAAACATAAATTGCTTAGAAAAGTGCCCAGGGGACACTGAACAGAAAGTGACACCGGTATGAGTGCCTGACTAAGTGTGTATATGGAAAGCAAAGGACAATTTGGGGTGTCATTTCTAAGAGACCGCCACCGTTTGCTTTGAGACGAGGTTTCTCACTGGCTTGCCAATTAGTCTAGGCTGGCTTGGTGTCATGCTCTAGGGATGCACCCATCTCAGCCTCCCAGGTACTGGGATTACAAATGTATCACTATCACATTTGGGATCACAAATGTATCACTACCATATTTCGGATCACAACTGTATCACTACCACATCTGGAATCACAAATGTATCATCACCACATCTGGGATTACAAATGTATCACCAGCTGGGCGGTGATGGCACATGCCTGTAATCCCAGCACTCTGGGAGGCAGAGGCAGGTGGATTTCTGAGTTCAAGGCCAGCCTGGTCTACAGAGTGAGTTCCAGGACAGCCAGGGCTATACAGAGAAACCCTGTCTCGAAAAAACCAAATCCAAAAAACCAAAAAAAACAAAAAAAAAAAAACAAAAAACAAAACAAAACAAAAAAAACAAAAAAAAAACAAAAACAAATGTATCACCACCACATCTGGGATTACAAGTGTATCACCACTACATCTGGGATCACAAATATATCATCACCACATCTGGGATTACAAATGTATCACCACCACATCTGGGATTACAAATGTATCACCACTACATCTGGGATTACAAATGTATCACCACTACATCTGGGATTACAAGTGTATCACCACTACATCTGGGATTACAAATGTATCACCACCACATCTGGGATTACAACTGTATCACCACTACATCTGGGATTACAAGTGTATCACCACCACATCTGGTTTTTTTCCCCTGTGGATTCCGAGACTCAAACTCAGGTCCTCATGCTTACAAGGCAAGCACGTTATAACCAAGTCATTTCTCCAACCCGCAAAGGAATTCTTTTTCCTCAAAATAAGTGTTTGGATGCCAAATTCTATAGAATATGAAGTCTCAGCTCATTCCCTTTCTGCAATGGTCGCATACGTTAGGTGGCACATTCTGGAAGAGGAGACTGTGATTGGCAAGGTGCTTGCCATGCAAACCTGTTGGCCTGCAATCAATCCCTGGAACCACTTAAAAATGGAAGGGGAAGGGCAGCAAGGTGGCCCAGTGGGAAAGGCCCTTGTCACAGATGAACTGAGTTTACACATCGGGAGAGATCCCCACAAGTAGTCCTTTGCCCTCCGTGTGCATGGCATGCTTCCCATACATAAACATGCATATGCATGCACAGTAAATAACACAATATAATGCACAACACAATAAAAAAAATTGAATCGAAAAGAGAGGAGCAATTCCATGATGTGTTCTGACATCCACACGAGCGCCTTGACACACACAGTCACACATAACAGTAAATTAAATGTTTAAAACCATGGCCCGAGAGATTGATAGGTACCAAATGGCCAGTAGGTAGGAGGGGAGATGGGGGATTGGGTTGCAGGGAGTGTGAAGTCAGGTGTCCCCAGGGTCCAATCTCTAGAGTGTCTTGGTTGTGTGACCTTGGGCACATCACAGGACTTCTCTCTTCTGTTTCAACCTTTCAGACATTTCCCTTACTGAGGCTCAGTTTCCTCCATTGCTGAGATTAAGCTAGTTAACATAGATAGAAGGATTGTCTCAATAAAACCCAAAGGGTTTAAACGGCTTTTTCCCTCCTGACTCTTCTCTGCCTTCTGACCTGGTTGTCTTCAAAGGGGCCAGGCTATTTTGGGACATTCCACTGCTGTCCACTGCTGTCTACTGCTCAGTTTGGTTGCTGGAGACACATCAGAAGTCCTGATGTCCTAGAACCCTGGTGCCTGCTGTCCTCCAATTACCAGGCATTAGGCAGACCATCCTGCTCTGCCTCCTCACCCACCTCCCTCAGCCCCAGGTGCTGTGGGTGGGAGACCGCATCAGTTTCTAGTCCTGAACATGGGAACTGCAGGATGGGAGAGAAGAAAGGGGCCATGCCCCAGACCTCAGGCCTGGGGCCTGGACGAGCCCTCAGGGGTTAGGTGGGAGCTGACTGAGTTCTGCCTTCTTTACATCAATGTAACAGTGGCCTTACAAGCATCACCTCCACCAGGAGGAAGGGATTGCCAAGACCAATGAAGTCCCACTTGAAGAAGCAGACACACTAAGAAGGGGAACTCGGGCTGGAGAGATGACTCAGGGAGAAAAAGAGCTTACCTTGCAAGCATCTGGATTTGAGTTTAATGTGCAGAACCCACATTCAAAGAAGCCAAGTAGTGCATGCTTGTAATCCAATCACTGGGACACATTCAACATGCTTGCATACATATGCACACATATGCAAAATAAATGGACAGCTCTAGCTGGGTGTGGTGGTACATGCTGCAAGAGACTGAAGGGGTTAATGCAGCACTGTGGGTTCAAGGGCAGCCTGGGATACACAGAGAGGCCTTGTCTCAAGAGTGGAATGAAGGGGAATATAGCCTATTGGTAGACAGACAGGCATCCCCAGAGCAAGCTCAACAGCTAAACTAGAATTGGCGAGCTCCGAGCTCAGCAAGAGGTCCTGCCTCAATAAATAAAATGGGAGAGACCAGGAAAGACAACGGGTGTCAATGCCGGGCTGTGGGACTGTGTAAAGCAGTCTGTGGCCTGGTTGGGCAAGGCTTACTCTGGAGACCCAGTAGAACATTCTACAAGGGGCAGAACCCGTGAGCCATGCTCCCAGACTGCTGACTCCTCAACTCCATAATCCTGTGGCCATCAGTCACATATGGCCACGCCCCAAGCCCCTAGCATTCTGTCTGGACTCCACCCCTACAGTCACCTGGCTATAGCCAAGTTTTCCCACCCTACGGTTACATGGCTGTTGCCAGGTAACCCAGCCTACTATAAAAGAAGACTTCTTGCCCCTCCTCACTCTCTCTGCCCTCTCTGGTGATTGCCAGCTCTCATCCCTCCATCTTCTCTTTCTCTCTTTACTTCTCTATCTCCTTTTCTCATTCTACTCTTCTATAATAAAGCATTGAAGCTATGAACTGTCTCTTCTTATCAAAACCCACCGTGTAAGATCATGGAGCGGGCCTCAGCATCTCCAGCCACCAAGAAAGGACCCAGCCTCCTCTCAGCCAAGCTTCCTCAGCAGGTACCTGGGAGGCCCATGGCAGAATGGCACCGCCTTCTGAGCAAGGACCTCCCTCCACTAGCCAGGCAGTCTCATGCTCCACAGGTACTCGGGCACGCCTGCCATCCCTACCCCGGTGCGGTGCGCAGGCCTAGCCAGTGTTCCCCATATGCATGCTTTGCCCGCCAGTGTTTCTCCTATGCGGGCCCTGCCGACGACCCTGCTCTTTTATTTCCCACACCGGGCTTCCATACCTACCTGCGTGTGTTTGTAATCCCAGTGTTGGGCAGGTAGTGGCAAATTCCTGGAGTCACTGACCAACCAGTTCACCCCAATTCATAAACTCCAAAGTCAGTAAAAGACCTTCCCTTAAGAAATAAGGGTGAGCCGGGTGATGGTGGCGCACGCCTTTAATCCAAGCACTTGGGAGGCAGAGGCAGGTGGATCCCTGTGAGTTCAGGCCAGCCTGATCTTCAGATCAGGTTCCAGGATGGCCAGGGCTATTCAGAGAAACTCTGTCTTGGAAAAAAAAAGAAAGAAAGGAAGGAAGGAAGGAAAGAAAGGAAGGAAGGAAGGAAGGAAGGAAGGAAGGAAGGAAGGAAGGAAGGAAGGAAGGAAGGAAGGAAGGGAAGGAAGGAAGGAAGGAAGGAAGGAAGGAAGGAAGGAAGGAAGGAAGGAAGGAAGGAAAGGAAGGAAGGAAGGAAAGGAAGGAAGGAAAGGAAGGAAATGAAAGGAAAGGAAAGGAAAGGAAAGGAAAGGGAAAGAAAGAAAGAAAGAAAGAAAGAAAGAAAGAAAGAAAGAAAGAAAGAAAGAAAGAAAGAAAGAAAGAAAGAGAGAGAGAGAGAGAAGAGAGAAAGAAAGAAAGAAAGAAAGAAAGAAAGAAAGAAAGAAAGAAAGAAAGAAAGAAAGAAAGAAAGAAAGAAAGAAAGAAAGAAAGAAAGAAAGAAGAAAGAAGGTTAGGAGCTTGGGAAGTGGCTCAGTGGGAGCAGCAATGTGGACCTGAATCAGGGTCCCTGAGGCCACACAAAGGCGGGGTGTGATAGCACGTACCTGCAATCCCAGTGCTCTGCTAGTGAGCTTGAAGGCAGAGACAGGAGAATCCCTGGACGCTCATAGGCCAGCCAGCCTGGTGAACACTGCCGTGAGTAACAAGAGACCCTGTCTCAAACAAGGTGGAAGGTAAAGTCGGATGCCCAAGGTCGTCTCCTTATCGTCAAGTGAACATCCCAACACAGGTGGGCTTAAACACATACCACAATACACTCAAAAAAAAAAAAAAAAAACAAAGTCAGAGATTGAGAAATGGACACTAGACATATATATCCATGTGCATGCATGTGCAAACACACACACACACACATACATGTACATGCATACACATGTAAAAAGCAGAGTTGTGTTAGCTACTCTTTGGGGGAGGAGGGTAGGCCAAGCGCCGTTCATAAGTTGTGTGCAAATCCACGTTTATGTGTATTTTAGAAAGTTCTAGAAAAATGCAAACCACTGTGCTATTACTGAAATTATCTCTGGGAGAGGAATCAAATAAAAGGAAGAGGAGTTTTTTACTTCCCGATTATATTCATCTATATGGTTTACATCTTTTTAAAAGTATGTATTATGCCAACGGTTTTCAAAAGATGTTTTCCATTTGGAGAGAATAAAAGCATCGTGACAGCAAGGCATCAAGTGAGGGACCCACACTGGAAATGAAGCAATCATCTTCCACGGAGCCCCACAACACACAATATAGAAGGTGTTCCAGGCAGAGGGGGCTGAACTGCCCAGCGGGCTCGGTGTGACAACGACCACGCTTACATTTGGACTGGAAAGTCCTGGCAACTCCTGGAGTCACAGCCAGGGCCCTGAGGACTGTAATAATGTACAAGGTGTTGTAACTCCCCCAACCTTCCGCACATAAGGCTCAAGGTAGGCAGCACCCCATCTTTTCAGAACAGTGACACATGTCCTCTCTGGTCCCATTGGAAAATCACACTCCAGAGTCAGGCATAGTGAGGCATGCCTGTCATCTCAGGGCTCAGGAGGCTGGGCCGGGATGTCTCATGACAGCCCACACTACAGAAGGCTCTGTCCCCAAAATAAAATCAATAAACTGAGTGTGGGGGTATGTACCTGTAATCACAGAGCTTGGGGGATTTGTAAGTTCTAGGTCATCCTTCTCTACAAAGCAATTCCAGTCCAGCCCAGGCCATGTGGGACTATACATACATACATGCATACATATATATTTATATACATACATCCATATATACATACATACATACATACATACATACATACATGCATATATACATACTACACAGCCACATAGAAATCCTTCTAAGAACCTCTTTTGGATTCCCCCTTGATGCCTTCATTCAGCCATCTGCCCCCCCACATCCGTCTACCCATCCACCCACCTGTCCGTCCACCCATCTACTCACCCCCTGTCCATCCATCTATCCACTGGATAAGTATTGGTGGAGCACTCATTAGCACCAGGCATCATTTTAAGTGGGAGAGACTGAGGTCATTCTATGGTCGCCCCATTTTTGGGGACACAGGGTCTTACCTTGTGAAGCGTATAGTCCACAAAGAACTCAGACAGCCTAACTATTGATCATAGTCCTGTAATAAGCATTTTAGCCAAAAAGTTCAGAGTCCTCTGAGCCCAAGGTAAGAATCCCTGTGCAGGGGTAGGAGGCAGAACCCGAAAGAGTTGTGCAAGCTGAGCCTTCATGGAGTGTGATGATTGGTATATGCTTGGGCCAGGGAGTGGCACTATTAGGAGGTGTGGCCTTGTTGGAGTAGGTGTGGCCCTGTTGGAGTAGGTGTGGTATGTTACTGTGGGTGTGGGCTTTAATACCCTAGTCCTAGCTGCCTGGAAGTATTCTGCTAGTAGCCCTCAGATGAAGATGTAGAACTCTCAGCTCCTCCTGCACCATGCCTGCCTGGATGCTGCCATGCTTCTGCCTTGATGATAATGGACTGATCCTCTGAACCTGTAAGCCATCCCCAATTAAATGCTGTCCTTTCTAAGACTTGCCTTGGTCATGGTGTCTCTTCATAGCAGTAAAACCCTAGCTAAGACATGGAGTGAGTCATAACCCAGAGAAAAAGTTCCAAATAGAGGAAACAGTATACCTGCTGTGTGGGACAGCATAAAGGGCCAGAGTCCTGAACAGACTGATTCCCAGGATTAGGAGTGAACCAGCACCCACTCCCTGGACCCCGTGAGACCATTGATGTTGGCTTCATCTGCACGGTGCATTTACGGAAAGACATCCTCATAGTGGCTTGCTTTCGTGGGTGTATTTTACCTATGTTCATGTATGTGCCCTTGCACATGTGTGCATGTGCTTGTGGAGACCAGAGATCAGCCTTTGGTGGTACCCTTCCTCGTGAGTTCCCCCGCCTTGTTTGGTTTTTGAATCAGACACTCTCCCTGGCCTAGAACTTGCAGGCTCTCCACCAAATCTCATGGTTGTGCCCATCGCTGCCAACCAGTGCTGGGATTATGAGCACACACCACCACACCCAGCTTTTTTTTTTTTTAATGTGGGTTTGGGGAATTGAACTCAGGTCCTCCAGCCTGCATAGGAAGCACTTTACTAACTGTGCATGCTCCTTAACTCTGTGATTTGTCTTTTGAAGGTCTTAGCTCCCTGCTGATTACCATTCCCTGCAGGATTTAGGCTCTGATGACACACGAACTTTGCTAACAACCCTTGCTCTTAGCTCCCTGAGCCTCTGTCTCCACAACTGTGCAGTGGGACTGATATCAATAGAATCACCTGGGAAATGGGCTCCTGAGAATGGCTTTGGGGTTAACTGATATGGGAAGACCCATTTTAATTTTGGGGAACCATTCCCTGGGCGGAGGATTCTGGACTGTCTGTAATAGAAGGGGGAGCTGGGCACTAGCCTACACACACCCATTGCATCCATGCATCCATTGCACTCTGTTTCTTGGTTATAGATGTGATATCACCCAATGCTTCAATCTCCTAGAAGACTCCCCGCTACTGCTCTTCCTAACTGTGAGCCAGGCTGAACCTTTCTCCCTTGAGGTGCTCTTGTCACAGAAAGAGGAATTTTATCACAGCAACAGGAAGAGAAAATAAGTCAGTGCATAAGCCAGCTGGCCTCTAATTCAGGATCCTCCTGCCTCAACACCCTCCCCCAAGGTGCTAGGATCTGATGTATGTGCCTGGAGACACTTTAGCTTTATTTATTCCAAATATTAAATTGAAGAGGATACGGCTCTGGAAACTGTAATCCAAAGCATTCAGAAGTTGGAGCCAGGAGGTTCAGGAGTTCAAGGTCATCCTCAACAACTTTGTGAGTTCAAGGCCAGTCAGGGTATCGGAGAGCTTGTCTCAAAACAAACAAACAACTATAAAAGAAATGGAGAGATACTGTCTGTGGTAGCATGTTCCTACCATCCCAACAGAAAGGATGCTGAGGCAGGGGGAATCTCAAGTTTGAAGCTTGTCTGGGCTATATAGGAAGCCCCTGAGCTAAATACAATGGCATGTGTTTATAGAAATGTCATTAATGAGACACATTACTTTGTATGCTACATAAATTAATGAAATTAATTATTCGTTGAATGAAAAGAGAGAGAAACAAATTAAGAATTACTAATATACCTAAAACAGGACCAGAGCTCTGCCTGCCAAGAATTAAAGGGCACCGGCTTATCTGTGACTCAGAGAGAACACACTATCATGCCTAACACTGAGAAAATAACAAATTAACCCTCTTTTACATTTGTTCCGATGGAAAGGAGACCTGCTTCCAAACTCAGTTAGCCGGCTAGGTTATAGACACCAAGTTGATGTGAATTCCCCAGATGAATATGAATACAGAAGCTGGAAATTTTTTAAAGTATAGACTGATGATGGTCTACATAAATTATTCATACATCAAATACATACGTTGATATGTGTGCTCAAAAAAAAATGTTTAACCAATAGGAATACAAGATTAGAGGCATTTAAAGGAACCAGTCCTTGCAATGTGGCTTCTCTGGTGTTATAATCACTAGGTGTGGGGAGTGGGGGTGGGGGATCTTTGTCTTGGAGACTAAAAAGTGTTATCTGCTCAAAGATAGGAGAAAGAAGAAGCAGAAGGCGCAGGGTCTTTCCAAGTCTTCCGGGCCAGGTGTGTCTCTCCTGAGCTCCGGCAATCCTGAAGATGAACATTTCCACTGGCAATGCCGGCCACTCAGAACAGAAAAAGCCTAGCTGCCTGCCTGCGGAGCAGAGACAGCCAGCACCCAGTCAGCTACGCTCTGGCACTTGGAACCCGTGTCCGAAGCTAGGTCATCAGCTTGACCCCAAGGCCAGAATGCTCGGCCCAATAATAAGACCTGAAGCTCGGGGGACTTTGGATCTGGAGGTCCCTGGAGGAGGAGGCCTGGGTAAGAAGGCACACAAGGGTCTCCTTTTCTGACACTTTCAACATCAGAGGCCTAGGGAATGAGAGGTAGACGTTCCCCCTCTGTATACACTGGACAGCAGCCTGGAGGTCTGAGTTCAAATCTCAACTACACTTCTGTGTGTGCATGTATGTGTGCACATGCACTCTCATGCTTGGCTTTGTGGGTTCATGGGTACACAAGCACATTGTGCATGTGTGTGTGGAGTCCAGAGATGAGCCTCAGCTGCCGTTTCTGCAGTGTTTTATTAGATAACATCTCTCACTGGCCTGCTGGGCTGGGCGGCCATTGAATCCGAGGAACGTTCTCGTCCTCCTCTCCCCAGCACAGGGATTATCATCGTGATTCACCATGCCTGGATTTATTTTATATAAGTTCTTGGAACTCAGATCCTCTCACTTGTAGAGGAAGCAGTTTACCAAGTGAGCTATTCTCTCCATTCCCAGACTCGACTTTAAAAGTGTGGGGTCTTGGGGCAGATCATGAATTTCTCTAAGCCTCATTTTTCCAGCTTTTAAGTAGACAAAATATTCCCTTGCGTGTTTGCTGGCTATGACTGTATGCTACCCCTAGTCCAGGAATACAATTAGGAAAGAAGCCAGGGTAATTCTTAATAGATTACGAGGATGAATGATTGGGGTGAAGGTCTTCATGTATCCCACAAACACTCCAAATCTGATGGCTTCATAAAGGTTGGCTAGAGTGGGGACCTGGTCTCCCATCCAGACCTATCATCTTCTCAGAGAGTTCCCACAAATATGGCCCTTACCTGGCCAGGAGAAGCTAGCCTGCGACCTGGGAGTGGCTGACACAGAGACTTCTTCGGGCCAGCTTCTGCTGGGTGAACCTCTCAAACCTCCTTCATCAATCCATCATCCTCTTAGCAGCTGACACCTCTGACAGAGTCTCTCAGCAGCCCCAGGATTAGAATTACAAGAAGCCCAGTTACGAGGGGGAATACAGATGCACCAATGAATCTCAGCTCCAAGTCTGTCTAAGTACTGTGAACAGTCAGGCCCGGGCAAGGCGGCTCCCTGCCCTTCTGACAAAGGGGAAGGGGTGGGAGTTTTGTTAGAAGTACAAATTGCTTCTTAATGCAGAGACTAAAGCTGGGTGGTGGCACCTCCTTAGCAATTCCTGCCGGCTCTGAAGAAGGCCACTGCTGCATGTCAATTTTAATTTTTGAAATTTAAACCGAGGGCTTTGTGTCTAAGCTCCATCTCATCAGAGGAAGGGGAGGAATAAGTCAAAAAGGATTAGGGGCCCGGTGGGGATTTCAGATCCATAGCAATTAGACTTCATTTGGGTTGCAGGCATTACGCTTTAATCGCATTTCAGGATGACACAATCAACAAGGCATCCGAAAGTTATCTCCCATCTTGTAACGATAGACTGTTCGCCGGGTGCAGGCGGGCTCGGCCAGATTTGGGGTGCACCGTAAGAAGGGGGAGCATGGGGTAGGAAGTTAGGGTTTTGTTTGTGTATGTAACTGGGAAATGATAGTTCGATAGTATTTCTTTTTCTCCAGCTCTTTTCGTGCACTTTATTCTTGGACTCAGTGCAGGTATAATCATGGCTTATATTCAAATGAACGAGTAGAAAACGTTATTCAAATAAAACCGGAGCACAGAGGGATAGTGGCGGACAGGACTCAAGGAGGGTGGGGGGTGGGCATAATTGTCTCCTAAAAGGGAAGAACAGCTTCAGCAACGCCATTACGTTTCACACACTACATTGGCATAAATGCATGCATGTGTGCTATGTCAATTGAATGAGAACAATCACATCTACACCAGCGATTTTCAAGTGTACAGTTTTTACCTAGATACACACACTCCAGGGTTACCTCTGTGTAGACACACACACATACGCATGCACAAAGACACACACAATAAATCGACAAATGTTTAAAAAATAGTGTGTGTGTGTGTGTGTCTGTGTGTCTGTGTATCTGTATATGTATGTCTGTGTGTGTGTCTGTGTATGTATGTCTGTGTGTGTGTGTTTGTGTGTTTGTGTGTATATGTGTGTGTATATATGTCTGTGTGTGTATGTCTGTGTGTGTATGTCTGTGTGTGTATGTCTGTGTGTGTGTGTCTGTGTGTGTATGTCTCTGTGTGTGTATGTCTGTGTGTGTATGTCTGTGTGTGTATGTCTGTGCGTGTATGTCTGTGTGTGTGTTTGTGTGTGTATGTGTGTGTATGTATGTATGTGTGTGTGTCTGTGTATGTATGTCTGTGTGTGTGTCTGTATATGTATGTCTGTGTGTGTGTCTGTGTATGTATGTCTGTGTGTGTGTATTTGTGTGTTTGTGTGTGTAGGCGTGTGTATATGTCTGTGTGTGTGTGTATGTCTGTGTGTGTATGTATGTGTATGTGTATGTCTGTGTGTGTGTGTCTGTGTGTGTGTATGTCTGTGTATGTATGTGTGTGTGTATGTCTGTGCGTGTATGTCTGTATGTGTGTCTTTGTGTGTGTAAGTGTGTGTGTCTGTGTGTGTGTATGTGTGTGTGTCTGTGTGTGTATGTGTGTGCACCCCTCAGTTAAGATGTGGAGGTCAGAGGACAACCTGGGAGACTTGGTTCTCTCCTTCCACGTTGTGGGCTCTGGGCATTGACCTTGGGTTCCTAGCCTTGGTGGCAAGAGCTGTAACCTACTGAGCCATCTCATAGTCTCACAAACGCATTTGCGTTCAAACAATCAAAATGGGCTCAGTACAGCCAGGTAATGTGATGGCACGTACCTATCCTGGGACTCAGCAAGCTGAGACAGGAGAATGGCCAATTTTAGACCAGCCGGAGCCAGGGAGAATCTGGCTCCAAAATTTTTTTCACTTAAGTTAAAGCTGAAGAATTAAAGAGCTCAGGTTGCTGCTGGCTGTTTTACTATGTGTTGGGAAACTGTATGTCGTCAAAAATAAAAACAAGCAGAAAGGTAAGAAGAAAAACAAATGCCAAAGCCGTATGGAATGTTTTCCTGACTTAGGTGTACAGAACACGGAAGGCAGAGAGACAAGGCAGACAGGTTCCCCACTACTCAATTGCTTCTCTCAAGGAAGGACAACCCTCCCCACCCACCCCACCCCATCCCCCAGCAAAGCATCTATCCTTCCTGGAGGGGTGGTACCCTCTTCCTTTCTACAGGGTTCCAACTGAACTAGGAGAGACAGAAAGATGCACAGAACTACCTCAGTTTACCATCTCCTTAGAGAGCCAAGGACCAGCAGGGTTGCCTGAGTATGCTGTTGGCTTTTTGGGGCATGGACTGTTTCTGCCCAGGATGGGACTTCTTTCTGGCCTTTTCTTTTAGAGCCCCCAAACTCACAGGGTCTTCCGCTTCTCGGCTTCTCAGACTTTGCCTTCTGACCTCCTCTCCCAGGTCCAGTGGGACCAAGTTGCCCAGGCTGTGTGCCTCTGACTCAGTCTCTTCCCTCCCACCCACTCAACTAACTTCTGACTGCAGTGCAAAGGAAGATGCTGGCCTGACTCCCCAGAGCTGTCTCTCTCTCTCTCTCTCTCTCTCTCTCTCTCTCTCTCTCTCTCTCTCTCTTTCTCTCTCTCTCTCTCTCTCTCTCTCTCTCTCTCTCTCTCTCACACACAACACACACACACACACACACACACACACACACACTTTTCAGTCAATCCCAGGTGACAGGGGCCATGCACTGGCTGGAGACAAGGCATTGGCTGGGTTGTATGGCCAGGGACGAATGTCTGCAGTCCAGGTAAAGGGACTCTGTTAACAAAAAGAACAGGAGTCGGTGCTCTAAAAACATAATTTAATGCATGGCAGAGGGGAATGTGGCGAGTGTGCGTGTGCGTGGCAAGGTGAACTTTCTGTTGGAATTCTGCTAGGGGTGGATTTTTGGCTGATGGACAGGGAAAACCGCACAGGCGTTTTGGGTCACAAAAAGGGAGGTCTGAGAGTGTAGCATTCACCTGGGTCTTTCTTCCTGGTGAGTCTTGCAGCCCTTAACCCCGGGGACACTGGAAGGAAGAGGCAGCCTGGGAAAGCTCAGGCTCCCTAGGGCTGCCTGTCCAGTCCAATCAGCTTTCTCAAGTCTGGGCTGCCCCACAACTAACCCTGCCAGAGCTGGGATTCTCGCCC
Organism: Apodemus sylvaticus; assembly: GCF_947179515.1. Classification (NCBI taxonomy): domain Eukaryota; kingdom Metazoa; phylum Chordata; class Mammalia; order Rodentia; family Muridae; genus Apodemus; species Apodemus sylvaticus. Next base: position 26,582,217 of record NC_067483.1, on the reverse strand, counting down.
AGCTCCCCACTAGAATGTTCCCTCTCCCTCCCCAGGATGGGCACTGGGACCAGGGACACAGCCTCCCCGCAGCATAGTGAATCGTAGACACACTGAGGCCTGAGGCAGGACAAGTAGGAGGAGCAGGGATGTGTCTTTTCCAACGGAGATGTCAGGAAGTGTCATGAAGCCGCAGTGACATTCACCAAAGAGCTGAGCGCGAGCCCCAGTGGGGATGGGGTGGCCTGAAGCCACCCCAGCCTCGCTCATGCCCTCTAGACCCCTAATCCGGGTACAGGAGAAAGCCCGAGAACGTGCTGTACTTGTTGTTGTTGCCGCCGTGAGCCTTCCCGCCGTCCAACTTCACATAGACTTCATCACCTGAATCCAGGTGCAGTACCACACTGTTGCTGGCGTAGTCATAATTCTGGTCCGCGTCCTGGGCTATGGCGCTGGCTCGCACCTGCCGGACGAACCAGAAGAGTGGGTGGGACCCTGCACCTCTTCCTGCGTCCAAGCCTGGCCTCCCTCCTCCACCCCTTTGCAGCCCCCTCCCCCCTCCCGTGCCTGCTACTTCAGTGTAAACACTCCCTCTGATGCTCCAAGTTCTCTTGGTAGCGGAGAGTCAAGGAAAGGTGGGGGAGCCCTTCCGGGACACATGCCCTGGATGCCTAGGGGTCAAGGCCAAGATGAATAAACTGGAGGGAAAGGGGTGACCCACACGCAATCACGGTGGTAAAGAAAACTGCGTTTTTCTAGAAGCCCAGCCACTTCGGGCCAGGACTCAATCTACTGGGGACTGGGAACCTAGTTTAGGAGTCAGGGTCACTGTGCACCGGGATCCAGTCTCAGGCACTCTGTATTTGGGCAAGGACAGCATAAGCGTAGGGATGAGGTGTGTGGTCCAGCGCCCACCCCATCTAGGAGTTTGCTGAAGCACTGGAGGGTGGCGGGAACCGTATATAATTCCCGGGGATCACGGGCGCCTGCAACGGTCTGCAGACGGACGGACTCTGTGGGGCCAGGAAAGGGAGGGAGGGGTGTGTGGGAGAAAGTCACTGACCTGCCCGTTCTTGCAGAGATCCGCCCACATGCTGGTTCCGTCGCCGCCACGCATGAGGATGTGGTACGTGAAGAAGTAGATGCCCCGCACTTGGCAGCTGAACTTGCCGGTAGTGGGGTCGTAGTGATTGCCAAGATTGGTGACCACGTCGTCGAACTTGAGCACCTCGTAGCCTTCGTGGGGGCTCTTGAGTCCCACGTAGAAGGCGATCTTAGGACCGCTGAAGGCGGCGCTCAGCGCACTGGTCACTTCTCCCTCCGTGTCGCCACCGCCCCCGGTTCCGCCACCCACCACTCCAACGCCACCGGCCGCGCTGGTTGTCAACTGCAGTCCGGGTAGCCCTGGCCTCCCCGAGTCTCCCTTCTCTCCCGGGGGACCCCTAGGCCCAGGAGGCCCTGGCTCTCCAGGAGGACCCCGAGGCCCCGGCTTGCCTGGTCGCCCCGGATCACCCTTTGGTCCCTGGATAAACGGAGGCGGGGGGTTGGCGCTGAGGTCCTGCATAACTTCCAGGGCAGCGGTACTGGGTCCAGGCGGTGGAGCCTTGGCGCCCGCGGGTCCCCCTGCGGGAGCGACGCTATATGGGTCACAGATCATGCGGCAGGTGCCCAGCATCTCGTAGTGAGCCGCTCCGGGGGGCGCCGCCTGCAGCAGCAGAGGCACCGCGATCAGCAGCCCCAGTGCCATGGCCAGGAGCACGCCGACGGCCGCCAAGCAGGCGCGCCGCCGCCGCTGCCACAGCCGGGAGGCGACCGCCACCAGCTCCTCCTTGCCGCCTGGGGAGGTAATGGTGGAGCGGCGCGGGTGGCCCCGCTCTATGCGTTCGGACGCCAACTCCGCAGGTCCTCGCTGCGTCCCCGACGTGGAGACCCCTGTCTTAGCCACCCAACTAGTTCAACAAGAGGTATCCGGACCTGGGCTCCCGAGGCCACCGCTCTGGAACTGATCTGGAGAGTCGAGGAGCCCGACAAGCATGGCGAGGGGCTCACAGGACGAGCCCGGCGCCCCGGCGGGTACCAGGTAGTGGCGGCTGGGGAATGCTGGGTCCCAGTGCGGCGTCCGGTGTTAGCTCAGCGGCGCTGGCTCCTGCTCTGCTGGGATTGGCGGGGCTTGGCAGGGTTCGGCGGGACGTGGGATCGGCTCGCCGCACGCTCTGCTCTGCTCTCCCGCTACTAGCTGGCTCCCGGGGCGGAGGGGGTACCCAGCTACCCTGACGTAAGATCAGGACTGAGCGGCGGAGGCGGCGAGGCAGCAGCGTGCGCTGCCATCACTCGGGAGACGGCGCCCTCCTGTCATCAGCTCCCAACCCGCGGCGTCCTCCGGAGATGTGCCTGCTGGCGGCGCCCAGGAGCCACAAGTGGGAACAGCGGGCCGCAGCCCCTAGCTGGGGCTCCACAGACACACCCACCCTTGCCCAAGCGCTCAGTCAGTGGGTGCACACAGCACCCCACACAGGGCCACGATGTGGTGCCCGCAAGGTCCTGGCGGGGGTCACCAAATTCATTCTTTATTTAGATAAGCCCAGATCTCAACCCAAGTCCAGGACAGTCTAAGCCTCCAGTTCTGTGGGAAGGAAAGGACCTTCTAGAAGCCTCGGGAGTGATCAGAATCAAATCAGTCTTGCTGGTGATACTTTACAAATTTAGGACGCCAATCTGTGAAACAGGCAACTCCAACAAACCTCCATCAACTTTTGGAAGGACTCTCTAAAAATACATTACATTTATATATGTATTGTGTGGAGGTCAGAGGATTAGCTTCTCTCTGTCCACTACGTGGGTTGGTCCAGGTATCAAACTCTAGTTGTCAGGTTTGGCAAAAGTGCCTTCACCTGATGAGCCTTCTGGCATATATATATATATATATATATATATATATATATATATATATATATATATATATATATAAGTTTCACCCATTCACCCCCAGTGCAGAATCTATTAACTGCAGACATTCCCCCACAGATCATTGGCTATTCTTTGTCTCCCGCGTATAAAATCCATTCAAAAACAGAAATCAAACCTGTAGCAGTCTTTTCCTTTTTGAAACAGGAAGCAGGGCAGCTGAGGGGGATTCATATACTACAGAAAGTAACCAACTTCCAAAGTAGAGGAATACGGAGAGGAGGGGCACGCTTAGATTTTATTCAGAAGGCTGAATCCTCTTATAGGTCTAGTCAGCTCTTGAAATTTGAACATGTTTAGTAACTGTTGATGAACATTAAAAAAAAAAAAAAAAAAAGGAATGCCGGGCAGTGGTGGCACACGCCCTTATTCCCAGCACTCCGGAGGCAGTGGCAGGTGGATCTCTGAGGTCAAAGCCAGCCTGGTGTGCAGAGTGAGTTCCAGGATAACAAGGGCTACAAAGAGAAACTCTGTCTCAAGAGAAAGAAAGAAAGAAAGAAAGAAAGAAAGAAAGAAAGAAAGAAAGAAAGAAAGAAAGAAAGAAAGAAAGAAAGAAAGAAAGAAAGAAAGAAAGAAAGAAAGGGAAGAAAGAACAAAACCTCTAAATTAATTGAGAAACTAAGTGTGAATAGAAATAGTAATTGTAATTATTTGGCCAAACAGGATGTCAGCAGTGGTGCTAAATCCCTGTTTCTTTTAAAGGTTGTTTTTTATTAATTTTTAAAATTTTTATGTGCATTGGTATTTATTTTGCCTGCATGTGTGATGGTGTCAGATTCCCTAGAACTGGAGTTGCAGACAGTTGTGAGCTGCTATGTGTGTGCTGAGAGTTGAACCTGGATCCTCTAGGAAGAGCAGCCAGTGCTCTTTAACCCCAGTCCTTTCCCCAGCCCCAAACTCTAGTTTCTTAAAGGCAGACTCCTCCTCAGACTCTGACTCTGACTCTTCCTAGTTGTCTCAATCTCTTCCTCCTTGTTACTTCTTTTCTCCTTTAAACTTAGTTTCTTTTGTAAAATATCACACAAAGTAGATGTCATTATAACATTTTTAAACAATGTATGTTTTAGTAAATTCTCCTCTCTTACCTTTACTATGCACAATGAAGGCCCAGGGAGCCCTGCCCCAGGCTGGCGTGTGTGTGTGTGTGTGTGTGTGTGTGTGTGTGTGTGTGTGTGTGTGTGTGGTCATCTCCTGGAACACCTTGGCTCCTTCTCTCTGTATCCAAATGAGTTTGCACTCCTCCTCTGAGCTTTAGTCTTTAACCTGCTGGGGTACAGATTAAAGAGAATCATCTATGTCCCTCTGCTGCTGCAAAAGAGGAAAGAGAGCCACACACATACACACCTGGCCCCTGCACCCCAGGGAGCTGGGAAGACGACGCCCCTGTCACAGGGGAAGAGCTCCTAGTCTGGGTGTGCTGGATGTCCTGGTGCCATCCATGCCCAGCACAGGTGAATGACCCCACACCTCTGGTTTCTGTCCCACATTCCGGGGTTCTAAAGAGAGTGATTGTTTATCAGATGCCATGCTCAGTTGAGTCTCTGCTTACCTATTTTGTCACTGTGGTGGATTCTGCTCCCACTTCTGGCCACGAGCAGCTTGTCCTGCCACAGCACAGGTCTCTGCGACAGTCCTGCTAAGAACATCTGTGTAGTTGCTTTGTGAGTTCTCTTTCCTTCATTTGCAGATACAGTCTTGTGCCTTCACGCCTTTTCTCCTCTAATACAGATGGGAAAATAAAGGCTTTGAAGGTGCGAGGATCTTGCACAGGGTCTACCCTGCCTTTCTGGGTTTTCAAATCTCCCCTATCTGCCCAGAGTGACCCTAGAATGTATAATTGTAGGAGGCCCAGTGTCGGGTCCCAGTACTGTTCCTGCAACCCATGTGGCCTTGAGCTTCTGTCTCATAGCCACAGAGTAGGACGGGATAAGAACCTGCCTCGGCACTCCCGGGAGAATTAAATGAGTGCAATCACGGAAAGGCTAGTGGAAACTCAGCTAATATCACCACCTACAGACAGATGCTCTCCACTCTGCTGGCGTGGGTGTGGCAACGGGGGTGATATTTGTGGGCAACAAGCAGGGTGGTGTAGATGGGCTTATGGTTAATGAAAAAGACTCAGACATCATAATCACACCGTTACCTCTTCCAAAGCGGAGAATGTGGGCTCTGCTGCCCTGCCCGCACCAGCCCTCCCTGCCACAGACATACACAAAGTAGCCTTTCCAAGGTTTGCAGGGACTGCAGGCGTCTTTCACTCGACCGTCCACTAGGTGGCGACTTGAGCAGCAGCAGAGCTAGCAGGCTACGAAGGGGACCTGCCACCTCCACTTTCGCCCCATTGCAGGGCCTGGCAGTGTGGTACAGTAGTTAGTGTCTCCAGCTCCTCCTCACGGTGACTCTTCTTCCTCTAAGGGGTCTAAGTCATGCTCAGGGACTGCCTTCTCATGAATATTAATTATATTCTCATGAATATTGTTTATACGCTTCATTAAAATATTCAGCCACACTTTTAAATTGCCAGGCCTAGTTTGGGCTCAGATCTAGAGTCTGGGATTGTAACTCAGTTAAAGGAGTCAAGGAGGAAAAGAAAGGCCTGGGTCTCATCCTCAGAGTCACACTGACCCAGCATGAAATTCCACAGGTCGAAGTGGAGGCAGGAGATGAAGTAGATTAAAGGAGAATTAACTGTTTATTTCCCTATCTACTGCAGCAAGGTGGATAAAAGAGGGAAGGGAGCCCCCTCCACCGTGTGCTGGAAAGACCTCTGCGCGAGAGGGGAAGAGCCCCTGGTCCAGGGGGCTGGAAGCCCCGGTGCGGTGCCATCCATCTCTGGCACAGGTGAATGACCCCACACCTCTGAGGTGCGCATAGAAGTGTCTTAGGGATGTAGATGCAGATGGTGTTGTAGGGAAAGGGAAGGAAGGAAGGAAGGAAGGAAGGAAGGAAGGAAGGAAGGAAGGAAGGAAGGAAGGAAGGAAGGAAAAGGAGGAAAGAAGGAATTGAGGGAGGGAGAGAGGCAAGGGAACGAAGGAGAGGAGAGAAGGGGAAGAAGCTGAGGCGGAGGGTGACCCCATAAGAAGACCAGCAGTCTCAACTAGCCTGGACCCCTGAGATCTCTTGGGCACTGATCCACCAACCAGGCAGCATAGGAGCCAACCCCGCCCCCAACAGCAGAGGACTGCTTGGTCAGAGGGGGAAAAAAGAGAGAGGAAAGGGGAGGGAGGAAATGAAGGAGAGAGGGCAGAAGGAAGGAAAGGGATAAAGAAGGGAGGGAGGGAGGGAGGGAAAGAAGGAGGGAAGGAGGAAAATGGGAGGAAGGAAAGAGGATAGAAGGAAAAGACAAGAGAAAAGAAGGCGAGGAAAGAAAGAAAAAGTGAGGGAGAAAGAGGGAAGAAAGGAGGGAGGGGCAGGGGAGGGTAAGTGAAAGCCCAGACTGGTCATAAAACTGTTCAGAGGCAGGCAAGGGAAGATGAAGAGCCTGTGCTGGGTGTGGGGAGGACAGCAGGCCTTGGGTTTTAAGGTTGTGTTTGGTGTTTTGTCCTCTCTGTCTGTGTGTGTGTGTGATGCATGTGTGTGTGTGATGCATGTGTGTGTGATGTGTGTGTGTGCATGTGATGCATGTGTGTGTGTGATGTGTGCATGTGTGTCTGTGCCTGTTTCTCTCTGTCTCTCTCTCTCTGTGTATCTATGTGTGAGCATGTGCCTGCGTGTGATGCATGTGTGTGTGCGTGTGTGATGCATGTGTGTGATGTGTGTGTGCATGTGATGCATGTGTGTGCATGTGTGTGTGATGCATGTGTGTATGATGTGTGTGTGATGTGTGTGTGTATGTGTGTGTGATGTGTGCATGTGTGTCTGTGCCTGTTTCTGTCTGTCTGTCTGTCTCTCTCTCTCTGTGTATCTATGTGTGAGTATGTGCCTGTGTGGGAGCATGTGTGTGTGTGTGATGCATGTGTGTGTGTGATGTGTGTGTGTGCATGTGATGCATGTGTGTGTGTGATGTGTGCATGTGTGTCTGTGCCTGTTTCTCTCTGTCTCTCTCTCTCTCTGTGTATCTATGTGTGAGCATGTGCCTGTGTGGGAGCATGTGTGTGTGTGTGTGTGATGCATGTGTGTGTGATGTGTGTGTGCATGTGATGCATGTGTGTGTGTGTGATGTGTGCGTGTGTCTGTGCCTGTTTCTCTCTGTCTCTCTCTCTCTGTGTATCTATATGTGAGCATGTGCCTGTGTGTGATGCATGTGTGTGTATGCGTGTGTGATGCATGTGTATGTGTGCGTTTGTGATGCATGTGTGTGTGATGTGTGTGTGCATGTGATGCATGTGTGTGCATGTGTGTGTGATGTGTGTGTATGATGTGTGTGTGATGCGTGTGTGTGTGTGTGTGATGTGTGCATGTGTGTCTGTGCCTGTTTCTGTCTGTCTCTCTCTCTCTCTCTGTGTATCTATGTGTGAGCATGTGCCTGTGTGTGATGCATGTGTGTGTGTGCGTGTGTGATGTATCTGTGTGTGATGTGTGTGTGTGTCTGTGTGTGTGGTGCGTGTGTGTGTGTGTGTGCACGCGCGTGCATGTGTGGTGCATGTGTGCGCATTTGTATGGGCTGGGGAGATGGTTCAGTCAGTGAGGCACTGGCTGCACAGGCATGTGTACCTGACTTTGACCCCCAAGAGCTATGTGAGCATGCTCAGTGTGGCGGATTGTGCTGACAACTCCCAGTTCTCAGGACATGGCGATGGCAGGGAACCTCGGGGTCCACTGGCCAGCCAGCCTAGCTCCAAGCCAATGAGAGACCCTGTGTCAAAGAAAGTGAATGGTGTTCCTGAAGGTGACACCTGAAGTTGTCCTCTTGCGTACACACACACACACACACACACACACATGCATGTGCCCTCACACATGCATACATGCATCCGCACATATCTGCTGTTCTTGCCTGACACAGAGCACGCAGACAGGCCTGTTACACAGATATAAATGGTGCACACAGAAGAAAGAGGCTGCCCACGGCTAATCAGCTGTGGCTGCAGCACTTGAAGGAGCGTGTCTCAGGATACACGGAGAGGGTAAAGCTAGGAGAGGTTGGGCTTTGAAGATGGGAAAGGTCTGTCTGACCAAGTGGTGTGTGGGGCCCAGGAAAGAAGAGGTCCACACAGAACAGAAGGTAAGAGTGGCAGAGCGATTGCAAGCAGGACTGGTGTGATGTCACACGGTGTGTCCCTGGTCTGGTCTACCTGCTCACTCATGTATATCAATTCTTTTCGTGTGTGTGTGTGTGTGTGTGTGTGTGTGTGTGTGTGTGTGTGTATGTGTATGTGTGTATGTGTGTGTGTGTGTGTGTGTGTGCATGCGTGCATGTGTGTGGTGTGTGTGTGTGTACACATGTGTGTTGTTGTGCATACATGCATGGTATTTGTATGTATGTTCAAATGTATTTGAGCATACTTAGGGTGCAGTTGTGCATGCGCATGTGCATGTGTGCGGAGGTCCGGGGTGGTACTGGCTGTCTTTCCTCAGCATTCTCCATTCTATTTACACAGCAGGCTCTCTCGTTAGACCTGGAGCTGGCTAGGTCACTCAGTCAGTCAGCTTGCCTCCAAATCCCACGTCTCTGCCTCCCAAACACTGCGGGCCTGAACGCTGGTTCCCACACTCGAGGGCAAGCGCTTCATCCACTGGGCCATCACCCCAACGCCTCTCCCCGATTCTTCTTGCTCTTCAGCAGCTGCTCCTTGCCTGTGGACACCACAGAGACCAGCCTCATGCCCACCCGTGCTAGACAGAGGGTCAGCCTCATGCCCACCCGTGCTAGACAGAGGGCCAGCCTCATGCCCACCCGTGCTAGACAGAAGGCCAGCCTCATGCCCACCTGTGCTAGACAGAGGGCCAGTCAGGCTTCTCAGCCCTCTGCCTGGTGGAGCCTTGCGTGGTCGTCTGTCTCAAAAATGATGCCCTGTGCTCCCTCAGTCTTTCCAGCCCCTTCCGTACCACAGGGCATATTGAAGAAGATGACGGCATCATCTTCTGGGTGAGGGACACTTGTCTAGGATGCAGGAGGTCTGGCAATCACGGCCTGTTCAGTTTTGTTCGGGAAGGCGCTTGTGCTCCACAATGGATGGTCAAGATAGCATCCATTTTCCAGTCCTAGCTCTGGAAACCAAAATGAGGGGGGACTGCAGTGCCCCAGTCTCCAGTCTCATCCCTTGAAGATGGTCACAGCCTTACTCCGAGTCCAGTAAAGAGATGCCCGCCAGGCCTATTAGCCAGATCACACTAACACATTTGAGTCAAGAGGGTCAGCCAGCCCCAGAAAGCCCTCGCCTGGCCTCTCAGAGGCAGTGACCGCAGCCCTAATTATCTCTCCTGCTGGGGATTCACAGAGCAGAGGATCTGATTTCATCCCTGGATCTGCTCCCTCTTGGGGCAATGTGCCCTGTAATCCTCCCACCTGCGAACCAGTTTTTGGAAGAGAGGATGATTTATGCGGGTACTCCGCCCTGGGCCAGTCCCATGCCTGTCCGTGCTGCAGAGAGGAGCAGTCGGTCTCCTCAGCTCGCTGCCTGTTGGAGCTCTACATGGTCTCCTGTCTCATGACTTGACCCAGCGTGAAGTGACTGTTCCGTGCCCGCCATTTACAAGACACAAGGGACTTCGATCAGAAATGTCTGTCCCTCCCCAGCAGAGCCAATGAGCAGGTGACCTTCCTGCCTCCTCTTCTGCCTTCCTGGTACTGTCGCTTCACGCATACCTTGCCTCTGCCAAGCCACCTATGTCCCAGGGCTTTGTGACACATGTGACCAGTGGCAGTCATCAGGTGACATTTGCATCATCCTGCCTCCGGTGAGGAAATTCTTCCTCTTGGTGAGGCATTCTTTAGGGAGAAAGCCAATCTTTGAGTGTCTTGGTGCCCCAGTAGAGCTGGATTTGGGGACCAGGGACAAAAGAGTTAGGGGTGTTTCCCCCCTGGGCATCACAGTAGGCCCCTCACGGTCCCAGAGGCCACCGGAAGGTCTGGCTGTTTGTTCTTGACAGCCTCATTAAAAGCTTTTGTATCTCCACCAAACACCCATGGATTGCTGGGGAGGCTGAATTTGATCAAAACCAATAGAGACCATATGGGCCTCCCTTAGAGGGAAAGCCCTGTGTTGATGCAGACACAGAACTTAGCAATAGATCCAGGCTCGTTTCTTATATTAGATACTTTTTTCCATTTTGTGCTAAATCCAAATACCTGACAAAAGCAACCTAAGGAAGGACAGGTTTACTGTAGCTCACGGTGAAGGTACCATCCATGATGGCAGGAAGCCACACAGCAGGAGCGTGAGGCAGCTGGTCACGGTGCATCCACAGTCACGCAGCAGACGGAAATGGAAGGCTGGTGTCAGCTCACTGTCTTCTCTAGCTGTCTTCAGACACTCCAGAAAAGGGAGTCAGATTGGATGGTTGTAAGCCACCATGTTGCTGCTCGGACTTGAACTCAGGACCTTCAGAGGAGCAGTCAGTGCATTTAACTGCTGAGCCATCTCTCCAGCCCTGATTTATTTTTTTTCTGTGAGCCATAAACAGGAGCTTCTTTTCCCAAGGTGCGCCCACTGTCCTGCCGCTGTCCGTGGTGCTAAGAGCTGTGGGCAGCCAGCCTTCCTTCTGCGGCACGGAATCCGGGTTTGCAGATCCAAGAATTATTTCATGTTGCCTGACCTGGAGGGGAGTCCAGAGCTTTGTGAAAATGACATTCCAGGCCTTCCGCCACCGAGCAGGCTGGCCCGAGGATGGGACACAGAGAGTTTTCTTCTTGCCCCTGGTTTTCTGTGCTCAGTAGGTGGACAGCTCTGAGCTAAGATCAGCAGGGCATCAGCAAACCCAACTGAAGCAGTCCTTTCTCCATTTGCAAAGTGTTTGCAAGGACTAAGGACCTTGGCAGACGCATTGAGGAGGATCGACATGGTCACACAGATGGCCTCATTTCAGGGTCTCTCTGGCACCAGGCCTCCCCTCACCAATGGCTGGAGAGACAACTCAGTTAGGAGGGGCTTGCTGTGTGACGGAGGAGGAGTGAGTTTGATCCCCAGAACCCACGCTTAAAGTGGAAGGGAGGAGCTGCAGATGACAGCGTGAGCTTGCAATCCTTAGCTAGGGCGGCAGATGCTCCTGGCCCCTGGGGCTTGAGGGCTTCCAAACCACTGGGAGACCAGCTCAAGAAAACAAAAGATGGTTTGAAGCCGTAGACAAAAGCTTACTGACCAAGCTCAGCGTCCATGGTGTGGAGAGCTTGGAATGTTGCAGATCCAGAGGAAAATCGCCTTGGGGTGTCTTTTTAAACCGTAAGTTATTGTTTTTTTTAATTTTGTGTACATTGGTGTTTTGCCTGCCTGTATATCTTTAGCCCTCTTAATGGCCCTTTGTTGCCTTTCAAAATAGTGACCTTACATCGTTTTGTGAATTTTGCTTTCTATTGCTGTGACAAACATCATGATCAGAAGCAACCTGGGGAGGAAACGGTTTATTCAGCCTAAGTGTCTAATTATAATCCATCATGGAGGAGAGTCAGGGCAGGAACTAAAGGTGGCAGGGACTGAAGCTGAGGCCGGGGAGGAATGTTTCATCCTGGTTTGCCTCCATGGCTCGCTCGGCCTGCTTCTTATACCATCTATGACCAGCTCAGGGATGGCACCGCCCACAGTGTACCAGACATTCCCACGTCAATCATTGACCGAGGACATGCACCTGCAGACATGCCCACAGGCCAAATCTGGTGGAGGCATTTTCTCCGTTGAGGTTTCCTTGTCCCAGATGGCCCAGCTAGCCTCCACCAATGCAAGAGCTGAGAATGCGTCAGGTGCGTCGAGAGCCTGGAGCAGAGTTTGCCCTGCTGTGCTATGACCCGTTACCCAGTATTCTTAGCAGTGCATTTGAAACGTGTGCTGTTTCATGATTCCCTCTGTTCTCTGACTATAAAACGTTAATGAGTGTCACCTTATTGGAACATGGTAGTTGGGAAGGTCTGCATAGGTGGGCCTCGGACATAAGCACTCATATTTGATTCCAAAATAAGTGTTCACTCTCTCTCTCTCTCTCTCTCTCTCTCTCTCTCTCTCTCTCTCTCTCATTTCTTTGCAGTGAGATCTGTTTCACCAACAAGAGGGATATGTGGGGTCCAGAGGGTCTCCCCAATTGCTGTATCTGAGCCCCCTCTGTGAAGCCAACAGTAGGCATCTAGGATAGGAGGGCAGCAGATTCCATTGTCCCATATGCCCTTCTAGAAATCTCTATTGAGGGACACTGCTTGATTCTCAATCACTAAGAAAATGCCCTACAGGCCTGCCTACAGCCTAATCTGATGGGGGATTTCCTCAGTTGAGATTCCCTCCTCCCAGATGACTCTAGCTTATGTCAAGTTGACATAAAAACTAGTCAGCACAGCCTCTGTCCTTGAGAGGAGCAATGGATCCAAGCTTCCAAGTGACTTCAGGGAATGTATGATAAGAGTGGCCCAGTGCCATTGGGAGAACACAAGGGTCACTGGGGCAGGATTCTTTCCGCTGGCTGTGTGATTCCCCGGATTGTATCTGTAAAGCCACCTGAGCGCCCAGGTTCGGAGAGGAAATTATAAGTGCCATGTGCTGGGACTTTGAGATCTTACGACATCCATCAAGCAAGCTGCAAGAGAGTGGGGGAGTCTGCCCTTAATCAAGGGTCACCAGGATTTTGTGAACTTAAACAGGGGGAAATATATCTTTGTTTGAATTGTGAATTTCTCACTGAGATTTCCTTTACATTTCCTCCTATTACAAAGAAAAGCAAGAGAGCCAACAAGATGTTTCAGTGGTTAAAGGTGCCTGTCACCAAGTCTGATGACCTGAGTTTCATCTCTGGGACCCATATGGTCAAAGAGGAGAACAGATTCCTCTGACGTCCACATGTTCACTGTGATGTGTGCATACACACAGACATGCATGGACGTGCACACATACACGCACACACACACACACATACACACACACACATATATAAACAAACACATACACATACAAACACCCACAAATGTACATGTACTCATTCTAGTGCACACACACACAAATAAATACAATATAATTTAATACAAGGAAGTAAAAAACAGGGGACTGGTATTAGCAGGAGACAAGACTTGGCTCCCAGGAATCACAGGTATTCTCGAGGTCTCAGACAGTCCCTATGGATATGCAAGCGAGCATCTCATAATATGTAGGCTATCCATAGTTGGGTCAATGGACTGTATTGTTTTGATTTGGTTTGGTTTTTCAAGACAAGGTTTCTCTGTGTAACAGAGCCCTGACTGTCCTGGAACTGCAGACTAGGCTGGCCTCGAACTCATAAAGATCCACCTGCCTCTGCCTCCCAAGTGCTAAGATTAAAAGGCAGCTGAACTGATTTTTAAAAGTCACCTGGGGGCTGAAGGAGTGACACACTTAGAGAAGTGCCTATCTACCATTCCCTAAGGTCTGCCTTCCATCCCTACCAGCACATACAATGGCACACAACTGCACCCTCAGCACTCTGGAGGCAGAGGGAGGAGGATCAGGAATTGAGGTCATCCCGATACCTAAGCAGCGGGGTCCAACAGAGATGCTCGGGATTCTATCTAAACAATGTGTGTTGATAACCATCTTTCAAATGACTTCCATTGTAACATTATGCATTTTACTCTACACATATGAAAAAGATTTACTCAGAGGAAAAATGCAGCACTTTATCAGGGTGCAAAGCTGATTGTTTGCGCACGCGCGCTCGCACACACACAAGGTTAAGGATTTATGCTCTGGAGCCTCTGGGCCAGTGCTCGCTGTATGCACGATACTCGATATCCTCAGTTATGAAATGGACTTAACTGGGGTCTGGAGAGATGGCTCAGTGACTAAGACACTCTTCCAAAGGACCAGGGTTGTCCTTCCCAAAGGACCACATGGTGGCTCACAACCGTCCTTAACTCCAGCTGCTGGGGACTTGACACCCACATCTGCCTCCCTTGTGAACCAGGCACACATGAGATGCACAGACAAATAATCAGCCAAAACAACCATACAAGCAAAATAATAAAGTATGTTCAAAATGCTTTAAATAGAGGTGATAGTTCCTCTGACATTGGGTACTGTCTTAGTCAGGGTTTCTATTCCTGCACAAACATCATGACCAAGAAGCAAGTTGGGGAGGAAAGGGTTTATTGAGCTTACACTTCCACGTTGCAGTTCATCACAAAAGGAAGTCAGGACTGGAACTCAAGCAGGTCAGGAAGCAGGAGCTGATGCAGAGGCCATGGAGGGATGTTTCTTACTGGCTTGCTTCCCCTGGCTTGCTCAGCCTGCTCTCTTATAGAACCCAAGAGCACCAGCCCAAAGGTGGAACCATCCACAAGGGGCTCTTCCCACTTGATCACTAATTGAGAAAATGCCCCACAGCTGGATCTCATGGAGGCATTTCCCCATCTGAAGCTCCTTTCTCTGTGATAACTCTAGCCTGTGTCAAGTTGACACACAAAACCAGCCAGTACAGGTTCCAAGAGGGACATCATGTAACGGCTGTCTCAGCACCCCTCTGCATTTGGGGAGTGCCCCTCACAGCCCTATTCCAGCCTGACTCCTGCCCCAGCTACTGACAAGAGGAACACGCCTGTATGCCCACTGGATTAGCACTCCACCAGACAGACAAAACCAGCTTGAGGTGGATGAGAATGAAGAGATTTGTCACCAACAATGGCTCACAGGTCTGCAGGGACGGACTGGGGCTGTCTCAAGTGCAAAGGAAGTCTTTCACACTTGCCTGTAATTTGTTTGTGGTTGTGTGTGCCCATGTACGAGTGTGTGTGTATGTGTGTGTATGGTGTATGTGTGGTGTGTGTGTGTGTGTGTGTGGTGTATGTGTGTAGTGTGTGTGTGTGTGTGTATGTGTGTATGTGTGTGGTGTGTAAGCACACCACAGCCCGAAGGCAAAGGTCAAAGGACAACTTTGAGAAATCAGCTCTCTCCTTCCAACTTCTTTATGGCATGGTCTCTTATTTCTGCTCTGTGTACTTCAGACTCTACAAAATCAAACAAACGCCACTGGCCCCTCAACTAGGCTCTCTGCTGGCCCAACTCTTGACTTCTCCCTGAACCCAGAGGCCCAGCAGCACTTCACATGCTGGACCCAGTGTCCCTTTGCTACTTGGGATTCAGACTAGGAAGCTCTCCCTGGAGGTGCGCCTTGAAGGCCTCTGGGAGGCGCGCCCCCTAGTGGCAGATGGGCGTTATTTGCCGCACAACGTTTCTCTGCCTGGGTTAAGTCGACAAAAAACTGTATCTATCTGGGTAGCTAAATATTCTTTCTGTCTACAAGGCTCAGAAAGGTTCTGGGACAGGAGGACTATCTGTTATGACTTTTATAAACCAGGAGGTTTTTTAAAACTCCTAGAACTCTGAAGGCAGAAGCAGGTGGATCTTTGAGTTGGAGTCAGCCTAGTCTACAGAGTGAGTTCCAGGATAACCAGGACCACACAGAAAGAAACCTTGTCTCAAAAAAACCAAAACCAAATCAAACCAAACAGAGAAACAAAAAGAGACTGAAAAAAGAAGAAGGAAGAGGCTTTTGAGACTCAGAGAACACCTGTAAAGGAATCCTGCAGACTAGTAAAATATGAGAGGCCGGGCCAGCAAGATGGCCGGTGCCACCAAGCCTGACACTTGGCTGGCTCCCAGGAACCCACACTGTGGAACCATGACTGTAGCAGATTGTCATCTGACCCCCACACATGCAGGGCTTGTCCTGTGTGCATCCCTTCCCACACATCCAGAAACAAATGTAGTTTAAAATTATTTACAATGAGAAGGCCTGAGGAGCAGAGGCGTTTCCCATCAAAGGGAGGGGGCACAGATACCATGGGGATCAGGAGCTGCTTTTTGGAGGGTCCTGCACCACATAAGGCCCTCATTAGCAGGAAAACTGGTGAGATTCCAAGGGCTCCCTGCCAGGCCTCTGGCTATATGATTCATAAAGGGACCTTTAGTCAAAAAAAAAAAAAAAATAACACAAAAAAACAAAAAATAACCCAAAAACCTACACCAATGAGCTCTGGGACAGAAGGGAGGCAGGCAGGGGGCCCTGCCACCCACACCAAGCACCAGCCCACAGTGGGCACAAGGCGTAAGGGAGGCCCCACCCAGAGCAGGGCCAACCAGGGAATCTAAATCTCAGACCTCTATTCAAAATCCTGACAGGCTTGAAGGGACAGGGTGGTAGTGGCATCTTTGCAGCCCCGTGGGCCATGTCACTAGGATTTTGGGTGTTTTGTTTTGTTCTGTTTTGTTTTGTTTTTTGTAGAATCCCAAAACAATATCTCCAGATATATACAGCTGGCCCCATTTTGCAGATGTGAAAACTGATGCTCAGGAAGTTTGAGCATCCTCTCCAAAGTCATGCAGCTGTTACGCAGCTTGTGTGCATGCGTGAGTGTGTTCTGCCTTTTCTTTGAGACATGGTTCCTCATCGGCCTGGAACTCATCAAGCAGCTCGGCTACCTGGCCAGCAACCCCCAGGGATCCGCTCGCCTCCACCTCACAGCACTGGGAAAACTCACATGTGCTAGCATGCCTGGCTTTTCAAATAATTTACAGCTATCATTTATTTAGTGGGAGGATTTGTGCCACAGCACGGATGGGCAGAGGACAGCTGTGCCGGTTCCCTCCTTCCACCATGTGGGCTCCTGCAATCACATTCAGGTAATGAGCCTTAGCCACAGACACCTGTACCTGCTAAGCTGAAAGTGGTAGTGCACATCTGTAATCTCAGTACTCAGTACTCAAGGAATTCATAGATAGATAGACAGATAGATGATAGATAGATAATAGATAGATGATTGATAGATAGAAAGATAGATAGATAGATAGATAGATAGATAGATAGATAGATAGATAGATAGAGCTAGCTCAAAGGCTTAGGTAGCAGACCTAGCATGGCTTGGGCAGGAAACCTTGGCCAGAATCAGCTTTACCCTGGCAATAGGACTCACAATACACAGGCCTGCCCGTCTCTTTGAACTCAAGTCACTCGGCAAGCCAACACCAGGGCCTTTGTGCTGCCACACAGCATTAGGGGCAGCTTGCTGCCACACACACACACACCCAGCTGTTTCACCTGACAAACATACACACACACACAGCTGTGTCACCTGCCACACACACACACACACACACACACAGCTCAGCTCCCTAACTTTGGCCACACTCTGGCCATAGTCTTAGCAGCGAGCATCTTTATCTGCTGAGCCAGCTTACTGAAGTAAAGTTTTACTATAAGTAGGTGTGCACTCAAAACTAATAATTAAATATGTAATACACCAAATCCATAGAGCAGCAGTGTAGTCACTAGTTATTGTGTTCTGTACACAATTGGTTGTGCTAAACTTGATAACATCTGCAACAGAGTAGACTGATTTGTTCCAGTGTCGACATACATATACATACAGAGACACACAGATACACACACTAACATACACACAGACACCTACACAAACATTCACACACATATATACATACACATTCACACACAGATACAACCGCACACATTCACACACATACATATGCACACATTCACACACAGAGACACTCACAGACACTTATATACACATTCACACACACACAGAAAAGAGGTGCTTACACACACATACATATGCACACACATCCACACACAGATACTTATACACAAAATTACACACATACATATCACACACATTCACACACAGAGAGACACACACATACTTATGCACACACATCCACAGAGACACATACATGAAATCATACACACACATATGCACACATATTCACACACACAGAGATACACATACACACATTCACACACACTCATACACACTCACACACAAAGACACACACAGACACACATACATTCACACACACACAGAAACAGACACACACACATACATATGCACACACATCCACACACAGACACTTAAACATGAAATCACACACACCACACATATGCACACACACTCACACACAGACACTCATGCACAAATTCACACACACTCAGACTGTGCACTGAGGGGGGGGCCTGTCACCCTGTTCTTTTGACTGTTGTCTAGAGTTCGCAGGATGCCAGCAGAGCCCCGTCTCAGCCTCTCCTGGTTCCTTCTCAGCCCTCTAGCCTGGGCCCTGATCCGGCCTTATCAAGTCATATCACTTCCCCAGCCATCAGGGGCAGAGCACCCAGCTGGCCCCAGCCAGACTCTGCCCACCTTGGGCTCTGCTCAGAGGACATGGCTGAACTGATTCTGTCAGGAAGGGTTTGTCTTGTCTCTGGGCTGGCAGCCTGCGAGGGGACAAGACAAATGTATTTGGACAGCCCCGACCCAGAGCACTGCTGTCAGACACGCTGGCCACCTCTCCTAGATGGTCTTGCAGGCTCTTCCAACCCCATCTTAAGGAGGCTGTGGGCTGGGATCGCAGCTCCTTTGGGTAGAGAGCTTGCCTAGAATGCATGAAGCCTTAGGCTCTAAATTAGTGCCCCATAAACCGGGCAGGGCCGCCCTGCAAGCCTGTAATCTCAGCATGTGGGAGGTAGAGGCGAGAGGAGAGGAAGTGCAAGGTTATCCTTGGCTACACAAAAATTGGATGCCTGCCTGGGCGACATGAGAGACTGTCTCAAAAGTTAAACAAACAGATGGGCTGTGGAGTTCGGACCTGAGGTTCCAAGGTGGACACTGGGGAAGCCAGGAGCCCACAAGCCCAGGACCCTCGGGGAACCTGTCAAGACAAGCCAGAGGCCCTTGCAGAGGCCCAGCAGCATCTGCTCCTGCCTTACAGGAGGTGTGACCATACACCTGACTTTCAGCCGCAGGAGGATGCTAGCACGTGGCTCATCTGGTCTGCTAGAGCCTTGAGCCAGGCTTTCTTTGAGTGAGTACTTGTGTGTGTGTGGGGGGGGGGGGCTCACTTGTGTGCAGGTGCGTGTGTGTAGGCCAGAAGTCAACCTCAGGTGTTGTCCCACAGGAAGCATCCATCTGTGCACCCACTGGACTGGGCTAGCTGGTCAGTAAACAGGGTCCTGTTGCCTCTGCCTCCCCAGTGCTGGGGTTACAAGCACAGGACAGCATTGATGGGGATTTCATGTGAGTCCTGGGATGGAGCTCGGGTCCTCATGCTGGAATGCAAAGCACTTCCTTGATAGCCATCTCTCCAGTTTGCAGCCAAACTTTCACCGCCACACTGCTTGGTGGGTGAAGGGAAAGCTAGGTAAACACACAGACCCTCTTGTTTCCCCCCAACTCAGTTGTCACACACACACACACCCCACAGACAAACTGGCAGTGCAGCTGGTAGCCAGGTACAGACGGAACGCCAGCTTGGAACCCCTTACTACCCTTCACCGGCCAGCACCCACTCCTCCACCCCCACATCCCGGCTTCTGCCCCATGGCTATGGCGGCAATGCCCCCGCAGAGGGGATAGAATCTCACTCACAGAGATTCCTTGCCTCAGAGGTATCTCTGGAGAAAAAAAAAATCACCTGAACATCTCCCTCAGCACCTGGCCAAGCAGGTTACTTAATTAGCTCAACTGGCTGGAAGCGACAGGCATGAATGCCACAGGCAAAGTTCTGTGTGACACAGGTATGAAAATCGGTCCAAACGTCCTGGCCAAGACTTTCCAGCCAAGCCCAGCCTTTAGTTAGCTGTGTGACCTCAGGCCACAGGGTGAAAGGTGAAAGGCCAAAGGTGAGTGGGCAGCATCTCGAGAAGAGTTCTCACGATAGTCTCCTTCATGTTCATTCAAAGGCCGCTCGCCCTACGCCTTGTGTTTCCTATGTTCCTGGTCCTTAAATAAAGATTTGACCCAAGCCACACTGGCAGGACTGTGAGGTAACTCCACAGAGCAAGCTTGCCTGGCATCTCCAAGACCTCAGATTCAAACACGTTTGCAATTGAACTAAAGCTTCCCTTTTTCCTTTTCCGTTGATTCTGGGCGGGAACCCAGAGCCTCACACATACTGGGTAAACACTCTACTGCTGAACCACACCCTCAGCCCATCCTGGGGGGATTCTAGGCAGGCGGGTGCCCTACCCCTGAGCCACGCCCCCAGCTCATCCCTGGTACCGGCCTACTTCACCCGATAAGTGCCCCATCACTAAGTCAGCCATCAGTGTCTCACTGGGGCATTTTGGCAGCTGCTCTATCTCCACGCTCTGTCTCCTGAACCTCGAGCTTCACAGTGCAGCAAATCGCCCACAGAGGGAGCCCAGCGAGCAAACGTGTCCCCAGCGGGTTCCTTCCTCATCACCAGACGCTCACGAGCATCCAGCTCTGTCATGAGCTCACTGTGTAGTTATGCATCCGTGTGACAACTTGTGTAAGTACACACATTCTTACCATGAAGTGGCTCTGTCCTGTAGGGTCTCCGCCAACCCTTGAAATAAGCAGAGACAAAGGCAAGGTCGTGTTGGCATACTGTGAGCCAGGAGCAGGTTAGGTGTCTCCGCCCAGCACTCGCACTCGGGCCTTGCTACCTGAGTCCTTCCCTGAGTCCTGTAAAGAAAGCGCTTCTGTTACCCACTTGGGGGACCGGCTGCAGCCACCTGTCCTCAATAAGCCAATTAAAAGGGCCAAATTAATAATAGAAAGCAGAAAAGGGAAGTTTACTAATATGGCCGCATTGGGAAGAGGGACAAAGAGACCCAGTCCAGGGACGTCTGTCTGTCGGCATCCTCTGTCTCAGCGAGGCTTAACCTCTCTTATGGGGCTGTCTGCGGGAATGTCCCACCGAGAACCACAGCCTTCCAAAGGCCAGTCTAAAGCCTCCGGGTCCTGTGAAACTCAGGGAGGCTGAAACTCAGTCAGAGTGCGTGGCTGGGTCAGGAAGGTGCTCAGAGGAGCTGAGTGTGTCACACAGACCACAGGCAGAATGGACGCCTGGCACAGTGGCCCTTCAGGAGCCATCTGGAGGCTTCGACTTCTTGGAGGCCCACTGGCTCCTCAGAAGGAAACTGCAGGAAGCACTCTCCCTCCAAACCCGACTACTGTGTGTTTCCTAATACAACGCAGAGGCTGTGTGAGGTGCGCCAGCCCCGTCGGTTTAGCTCTGAGGTGTAATTAATACATAAATTAAGCTCCTGCAGACTCACAAATACTCAGGGGGAAAAAAAGGAAAAAAAAAGTATAATTAGTTTTCCCATGTGATTCCATCTGTCGGCTCTGAGTTCAACACCGCTGCAGCGAATCACGGGGGCTTTGGTGGTCAGGTAGGCTGCGCCTGGCGCTGCCCCGCCCTGATTTCGAGAAGGAAGCCTGGGCTCTCCAAGGCTGGGCTCTCCAGGCCAAGCTGGGGCCGGAGCCAGAGAAGACAACAGAGCAGCCAGGGAGTTTGGATGTGGCTCTGGGAGGGGCCAGGGCATGTGTGCCTGCAGCCAGGGCACAGGAATGTGTCCGCGACTGACCCTGTCATCTCTGTCACCAGCTATACACGGAGGCAAAAGACAGAGAAACAGGGAAAGAGAAACAGAGAGCAAGACCTCCTGGGGAAAGAGAACAGAGCCCGGGGCAGCATAGAATTCCGAATCCCGCTCTTCCCGACCATGACCACGCTCCTCCCCAGCACCCAGCTTCTGCCGCTCTGTCACCTGCCACTCATCTGGCTGGGAGCAGGACTAGTGAATGGTTTCTCTTCCCTTCTCCGAAATGATTCATATAACAAAATGAATACATCTGTCTTAATAGCAGACGAATAAGACACAGGAACACAACGCCAAAGGCACGCCCACATAATTCGCTCTGTTACTCTCAGTGCCCAGGAGGGCCATTATTAACTGGTGTGGGGCTGGCAAGATGGCTCAGGGGGTAGAGGTGCTTGCCGAGCAAGCCTGGAGGCCCCAGTTCGATCCCTGGAACCCCCCCTCCCCGAAGATGGAAGGCGATTAGTCTAACCAAGTTGTCCTCTGACCTCCACATGCTCACAACAGCACGTACTCACTCATGCACTCACATGACGTAATGGACACATATGCACACGTAAATACAGAATTTAAAACCCTGATATTTAAAGGATACTCATATTTGTTGCTGTAATGATCAGTGATCTAAGTGATATTACAGCGTTCACACTGCTGGCCAGTTCTCGGTTACTCACGGGCCCCAGCACCAAGCACGCTCCGCTCTCTGCATTTGGCATGGGAGCCAGACTCGCTGGCTTTTTTGTGACAGCATATGTGCATGCTCACTTATATGCTGATACACATGTGCACACTTGCATGTGGAGGCCCAAGGCCGACCCCAGCCTTGATCCTCGTGAGCCTGTCACCTTGGTTGTTTTGAGACAGGGTCTTTCTTTGGTCTGGAACTCACCAATCTGGCTGGGCTGCCTGGCCGGTGAGCTCCAAAGATCCTCCTCCTGTTCTACCGTCTCCATGTTAGATCTGCACACACACCACCACAGCACCACACACACCACCACCACCACACCCCACTCACACACCACACACACCTCCATACCATGCACACCACCACACCACATACATCACTATACCACCACACCACCACACCACCACACCACACACACCATACACACCACACACCAAATACACACCATACACACATCACACACACCACACACACTGCACACACTGCACACACCACACACACTACACACACCACCACAGCATACCACACACACCACTATACTACACCACACACATACACAAACATACCACATATACACCACTGTACCACACCACACACACACACCACACACACCACCACACTACCACACACACACTGCACACCATACACACCACACACCACACCACACACACCACCACACATACCATGCATACCACACACCACCACACCACACCACACACACCACCACACATACCATGCATACCACACACCACCACACCACACATACCACCATACACACTACACATACCACACACATCACCACATACCACCACACCACACACACCACACTACCACACGTACCACCATACAAACCACTACACACACCACATATACCACATACACCACCACACCACACACCACACCATACATACCACCACACCATGCACACCACACCACACACACCACACACACCATACACACCATACACACCATCACCCCACACCTGGCTTCTGAAATGTAGGCTCTGAGGATCAAGCACTCTGCTGCCCATGCTTGCACAGCAGCTGCTTTATTTCCCCAGTCCCCTCATCCCTTTTCAAGATGCATGCTATTACAGCACACACAATACTTTATATATCCTGCTTAATCCATGTGGGCTCCTGAATATGACTAGACTATTTGGTTTATTTCTAAAATGTTAACTCTTAGTTAAAAAATAAAATACTTGGAGAGGAGCCTCAGTGGCTAAGAGCACATGCTACTTGTTTTTTTAAGATTTTATTTATTATATGTGAGTACAATGCACCAGAAGAGGGCGTCAGATCTCTTTACAGATGGTTGTGAGCCACCACATGGGTGCTGGGATTTGAACTCATGACCTTCAGAAGAGCAGTTGGTGCTCTTACCTGCTGAGCCATCTCTCCAGCCTACTTCTTTTTTTTCTTTTTAAGACAGGGTCTCTCAACATTGCCCTGGCTGTCCTGAAACTCTCTAT
Source organism: Apodemus sylvaticus (assembly GCF_947179515.1). Lineage (NCBI taxonomy): Eukaryota > Metazoa > Chordata > Mammalia > Rodentia > Muridae > Apodemus > Apodemus sylvaticus. The sequence continues at coordinate 26,558,647 of NC_067483.1, read as the reverse complement.
GTAGACCAGGCTAACCTCAGACTCAAAGAGATCTGTCTCTCTGCCTCTCTGCCTCTCTGCCTCTCTGCCTCTGCCTCTGCCTCTGCCTCTGCCTCTGCCTCTGCCTCTGCCTCTGCCTCTGCCTCTGCCTCTGCCTCTGCCTCTGCTTCTGCCTCTGCCTCTCTGGCTCCCAAGTGCTAGGATTAAAGGTGTGCACCAGTGTACCTAGCCTCACTTTCACCTCTTAAAGAGAACCTGAGTCTAGTTCCTAGAACCCTTGGCTCATGAGCACCTGTGACTCAAGCTCCGGGGGGTCCCATGTCCTCTTGTTGCTTCTGCAGGCACCTGCACCTCCATGCTGGGAAATAGTTAACGCTGGCATTACCACAGAACCTAGCAGGGCTAGAGTGATGGTTCGGTGATCAAGAGCATTGTTCTTCTAGAAGGCTCCTTTTCCAGCATCCATATCAGGAGGCTCACAAACATCTGTCCTTCCAGTCTAAGGTATCCAGGCAATGTGCTCACATGCACACACCTGATGCAGGCACACATACAATCAACAAAACCTCACAAACTGGATCTAGGAAGATGATCAATGACTTACAAAACAGAAGAGCTACACAGGCTGATTCCATCTCCAGGGTCCAGCGATGGAGCCCTGACAGAGGTGATGCCCATAGATTCACTTAGGAGACAAGGCACATCAGTGAGGGATGTTGGGATGAAGTTTGCTGAGATTGGAAGACCTGTCCACTGTTGGTGGCACCATTCCATACACTGGATAAGGAGAAACGTTCATTCTCACTGTTTGCTGCGTGTGGGTTAGATGTGACCAGCTGCTTCAACCTCTGGCTGCCATCATCCCTTCTCTATCCCATGACCTTTGAACTAGGAGCCCGAACAAACCGCCCTGTCTGCCAGTTGCTTTTGTCAGGTTATTCTGTCACAGTGACTGGAAAGAATTCAAGATGGATGGAAGGTGGTGAGAAGGGAGAGGGGACATCTATGGAAAAGAGGGACAGAGGACGAGTTGGGAGAAGCAGTAGGACCAGAGATGAGAAAAAAATGGCTGGGGGGAAGGGGAGATCCTGAAGAAATGAGGGGCAAAGGAACTGAGGGTGGGGTGGTGAGCTGGTTACTTTTCTCACTGCTGAGCCAAGATGCCCAGCAAAAACAACTGAAGGAAGATAATGGCCATTGTGTCTCACAGTTTGAAGGATACAGTCCATCCTGGTGGCTCACAGTTTGAGGGATACAGTCCATCATGGTGGCTCACAGTTTGAGGGATACAGTCCATCCTGGTGGCTCACAGTTTGAGGGATACAGTCCATCCTGGTGGCTCACAGTTTGAGGGATACAGTCCATCCTGGTGGCTCACAGTTTGAAGGATACAGTCCATCATGGTGGCTCACAGTTTGAGGGATACAGTCCATCCTGGTGGCTCACAGTTTGAGGGATACAGTCCATCATGGTGGCTCACAGTTTGAGGGATACAGTCCATCATGGTGGCTCACAGTTTGAGGGATACAGCCCATCATGGTGGCTCACAGTTTGAGGGATACAGTCCATCCTGGTGGCTCACAGTTTGAGGGATACAGTCCATCCTGGTGGCTCACAGTTTGAGGGATACAGTCCATCCTGGTGGCTCACAGTTTGAGGGATACAGTCCATCATGGTGGCTCACAGTTTGAGGGATACAGTCCATCATGGTGGCTCACAGTTTGAGGGATACAGTCCATCCTGGTGGCTCACAGTTTGAGGGATACAGTCCATCCTGGTGGCTCACAGTTTGAGGGATACAGTCCATCCTGGTGGCTCACAGTTTGAGGGATACAGTCCATCCTGGTGGCTCACAGTCTGAGGGATACAGTCCATCATGGTGGCAGAAGGGGGGGGGGTATGGCAGTCAGAGAAGGAGGCAGCTGGTCACATTGTAGCCACAGTCAGGAAGAAGAGAGGCGGACACTGGTGCTCGGCTGGATTTCTCCTTTTTATTCAGTTCAGAACTCACGAGATGGCGCTGTCCATACCTAGGATGAGTCATCTCTCCTCAATTAACCCAATCTAGAGACCCCCCTTACAGATGTGCACAGAGGTCTGTTTCCATGGTGACAACAAACTTGGTCAGGTGGATGATGAAGATTCCCCATTACAGGTAACCAGAGAGATAACTACTAAAAGGAGAGACTCCCACGTTCGCCCAAGCAGCTCCTCCAGGCCATGTACTTAATGATGAACTCCACCAAGGGGCGGGGTGCAAGCTGCTTCCTCTCTGGCCTGACGCTCCTCTTTAGGGTCCTAAAGGGGGCGTGTCTCCTGTCTTCACTTCCTGCTTCTTGCCCTGGCCCACCATCTGCCTCTTACCTAACAGTCCATCAGTGACCTTGGCACCTCTAAGTAAATCAAACCCAGTTCAATGACCGAACCCAGAAGTTCCACTGGACTTGTCAACTTTCTGTTGCTATGGCAAAATACCCACAAAACTTAAAGAAAGGAAAGTTTTATTTCCATTCTTGGTCCCAATCAGAGGCCATTGGATTGCTGTGTGTCACATTTCCTGGGGAGATGTGACAAAAATCTCCTCACCCTAGAGAGGTGACCGGCAATAGACCAAGGAAACAGTTCTGTCCAAGCCTTGGTGAACTGGTAAGCTTAGTGGGGTTGCTTACAGAGCAGGGCTGACTCAAAGACAATTGCATCACCTGAAAGCCACGCCCACTCTGGCCTGAGTGACAGCTGACAAAAGCTGTATCCCCAGAACTCTCAGCTGGGTGTTGGAGGAGGGGGTACTGTTTGTTTCTAGTAAGTTTCAGCTTTCTACGACTTGCCAGTTGTGTTTATTTTCTGAGCCCCCTCCCTCTAGGAATAAATGCTTCCATTCAGAGCAAATAACTATACAGTATTGCTGGATTGATTTGGGTCTGTGGTGAGGCATCATGGCCAGGCAAAACATCTCACCTCATGATGTCTGGGAAATTAATAAAACATGAAGAAACTGGAGTCCTTCAACAATCTAAGTTTCTTTCATGATGCCCCACTTCCTAAATTTTCTACCATCTCCCACTAGTGCCAGAGCCTAGGGACCAAGCCTTTAACATTGGAGAAGAATTTTAAATCCAACTTATAGGTCCTGGGGAGATGGCTCAGTCTCAGTAAAGTGCTTGCTACTCAAGCATGGGGATTCAACTTCAATCCCCAGAATCCCTGTAAGTAGCTGAGTGTGGGAGTATGCTCCCATAGTCGCAGCATGGGGGGGGGGGGATCCCCAGAGCTGTCTGGCTAACAAGTCTGTCCACATTAGTGAACCCTAAAATGACTGAAAATGTCTTAGTGAGGGTTTTATTGCTGTGAACAGACACCATGACCAAGGCAGCTCTTATAAAGGACAACATTTAATTGGGGTTGGCTTACAGGTTCAGAGGTTCCATCCAGTATCATCAAGTCAGGGACATGACAGCATCCAGGGAGGCATGGTGAAGAAGGAGAGTTCTACATCTTCATCTGAAGGCGGCTAGTGGAAGACTAACTTCCAGGCAGCTAGGATGAGGGTCTTATAGTTCACACCCACAGTGACACACCTACTCCAACATGGTCACACCTTCTGACAGTGCTACTCCCTGGACTGAGCATATACAAACCATCACAGAGAACCTGCTTCAGAAAATAAGATGGAGACACCTAATGGCCCCACTACCGAGATTAGCTAATCCACCTCCATGGCCAGCTGTATGTGATAAGCACACTGCTCCAGGCTGATGGCACTCTCCATCCAAGCCCAAGGGACACGTGGTCACAGCATTATGTCTATGACGTGTGTCTGTCATGTCTTCATTCCGTTATCCAGTCAGAACAAGCCCAAAGCTGTACAGGTCACAGAACACATATGTGTGCACACATACAAACACGCATACTCACTTGCACGTGAATGTGCGCGAGTGCATGCACACACACACATATTTGCACACGCCTACACAAAATCTGAATTATAGCAGCACCAACCTTTCTGCATATGGTGGCTTCCCAGCACCAAAAGAAGATAACCTGCCCAGAAGCTGGGCTCGCTTGGCCTCTGCCTTAGAAAACTTACCAGAAGCTCTGAGACATCTGTTGGGAAATTCTGCCCCTAGCCTTCTCCAGTGCCCTCTTCTGTCTCCTTGAAGTGCTATCCAGGCTGTGGCACCCTGGGCTTCCTTGTCTCTCAACTGGGAGTTCATGTAGGAGCTGCAGGGCACCAAGCCCAGCCTTTCATGATTCTGAACCTATCTCAGGCCTTCCACAATATGCATATTTACATCTCTTTCCTAGGAACTGGAGCATTAATAAGTAATGTACATTTTTAAAACATGCAAAATATGCCTCAGCAAAAGAGCCAAGGGTACAGCTCAGTGGTAGGGCACTTGCTGAAGCTGGGTGTGAGGGCGGGTACAGCAGACAACACAGAAAATAGCAGGAAGCTGTAACTGTGAGTAGTTTCAATGTTTCGTTTGGACGCAGTGGGTGATTTGCAAATACTACTAAGTTGCAACCCTAAACCTTCAAGGTAATGCTTCCATTGGACTTGTTAGTGTTGCTTAGCAAAGTCTTTGCACAGATCACTTAAAGATATTGATAGTAGGGCTGGAGAGAGGGCTGATGGTTGAGATCATGAACAGACACCCCTCTTGCTAAGGACCCAAGTGCACTTGTCAGCATCCAAGTTTAGTTTCCAGACCTAAATGGAGCAGGTCTGGAACTCACATCTGTCTGGAACTCCAGCCCCAGGCCATCTCTCTGGCCTCCATTGGGCACTGCACTGCTGTGCTCCAGCCCACACTCACACACACATACACACATAACCCCCCCAAAAAAAATTTAAGGCATTTAGAAATATTTTAAAGTAATTTTAAAAGTATTGCTAGTAAGGCATGGGGAGATGGCTCAGTGGCTGTGAGTTCCTGCTCTGCAAGCGCAAGACCTTGAGTTCAAATCCCCAGGACCCATAAGAAAATGGGCATAGCTGTGCGCATCCCAGCATTGGAGGCTAGAGACAGGTGGGTCAAAAAAACTTGCTAGCTGGCCGGCTTGGCCAAAATGGTGAGCTTCGAGTTGAGTGATAGACCCTCCCTTGATGTAATAAGGCAGAGAAAGGCATGATGCTCTGCTCTGACTTCCATGAGTGCATTCATGGCTGCATGCATGCATCCACACACCCCACACATGCATCCCATACATATACCACACACCCCCACTCACATACATGCAAAGATAAAAGCATTGCTAATAATGACAAGTGCCACCCTAATAAAATGCACTGCTCTCTTCTCTTCTTCCTTCTTGGTTCTGACAGAGATCCTCCAGGAGCAGATGTTAGCTCTGACAGTCTGTTTGGTCCATGTGGGGCAACCCTTTAGCATCACTGTTGGTCACTGGTAACCCTATAGGCAACCTTTGCAGACGTGTGTCCTCTATGAGAGCTTCGCATGGGGGGACCTGGACTGAGGTCTCCCATAAGTGTTTCCAGTAGGACAAGTGCCTCAGTGTGATGGAAAGTGACCAAGCCAGGACTATGCTCCTGACATGCCACACTTGTGACACACAGCCACCCGACTGGTGCTGGCAGTAGTCTCCTTGACAGAATCTAGAATCTCCTGAGAGATGAGCCTCTGGGCTTGTCTGGTGGGAGTGGGGTGGGGCAGGGCGTATCCTGATTGTGTTATCAAAGTGGGAAGACCCATCTTGATTGTGGCTGTGTTGGGCATAAGATGATAAAGTCAGCTCTTAATGTATAGTTCTGCACCTAGTGTCCCACCCCAGAGACAAGACAAGAGTGGCTGGGGTGTGTACGTGGCCCAGGCCATGGTTTTTAAAGTCCCAATTCCCGCCTTCTTCTCCCGTACACTGGGGCTTGTCTCCTTCCTGTATTCCCACCTCATTGGTTCAGGTCACAGTACCTCGCCTAATGGATGACTGTGGACTTGAAACTGCCCCCTTTCCTGAGGTGGACTCAGTTACACAGCAGAGTGTCTGCATTGTTCCAGTCTCAGATTTATAAAACAAGCAGGCACCGAATGCCACCTAGGGGGGAGAGAGACCCAGAGTGCCCTGCTCTCTGTAACTTTGATTAATTCTAAGTGCGTCTCATATTGAAATAGACCATCTAGTTCTTACAGCCGGGCCCGAGACTCTGACGTGGAGAAACTGAGCCGAGCGCTATCGCGCCTTCAGCCCTCTCCTCTGACTTCCGGCTCTGCTGCTTCAATTTCCCCACCATGATGGACTGTACCTTGAACGGTGAGCTAAAATACACGCTTTCTCCCTTGAGTTGCTTTTGTCAGAATATATTATCACAGTTACAAAAAGGTAAACTGAGACACTTACAGTAAAACCAAACCCTCAATCCCCACCAAGCCCTCGTATGAAGGCAGCCACAGCTGATGTCTGGACGTCATCCAGTGACGTATCTAGATCAGGGCTGTCAAAGCGTTTGACAGTGTGAACTAACTCTACTTTAAATGAAATACAACATGGTTTATTCTGAGCCAAATAAGAAGGATCATGGCTCTAAAACAAGTTTCAAGTTACTTCAAATACTATGTTTTCTATAAAAGAGAATGAGATTTTACAGCTAAAGAACAAAGGAAGTCATAAATCGGGATAGCTAACAACATGGCAGAAGGATATCAAGTGGGCTGCCTACAGCAACATTGCGATCCTCTTCTGTCCCTGCTATATGAAAGTCAGAGGTCAAGCTCGGGGGCGCTCTTCAGGCCCCAGGGGTCTTCCTATCTCTGTTTTCCCAGTGCTGGGATTAGAAACACATGTCGATTTAAAACACATGATGCTAAGGATCCAAGGCAGGTCCTTGTGCTTGTGTGACAAGCGCTTTACGGAGCCATCAGGGAAGTGCTATTAGATCTTATTTTATAATATCCCCAGATGTAGGGTTTGTAAATGCTCAAGGTCTATTAAGCTGAACAATACTTTATAATACATTTGCATAATAGTTATGAGACAGTTAAGTGAGATATTAAAAGTAAATGGCTATTTTATTAAAAGATTTATTTTTAATTGTGCGCATGTATGCATACGTATTTGTGTGCTTGCACACTGAATGCAGTGCCCAGAGTGTCTAGAGGGGGCATCAGTTTCCCTGGAGAGGGAGTTATAGACCAATGTGAGCTGCCAAAATGACAGGTGCTGAAAACTGAAGTCTGGACCTCTGCAAGACCAGCTGTGAAGGCTAAGCCGTGTTGTAAGTTTAAATTTCCGTGTTAAAGGGATCTATAAAACAAAATGCCGCTAGCCTGTAAGCCTCACTGGCCCAAGGACAGATACTTCCTGGAATGCTGGGGGCTGTTCTTTATGTAAAGTAACAAGCCGTATGTTTTCACTTCTGTAACCAAGGTTGGTTGCCCGAGCTGCGCAGGATGTGATTGACCACAGGAAGGTGGGAGGTATGTAGGCAAGAAGTACGTCAGGATGTGTGCTCGCCCCGGATTGGACACAGGTAGGAAGGAAGTAAACTCATGGGGTTTGCCTTTATGAGCACCAGACTAGCCTGGCTAAGCTCTGGGAAGCCCCAGATGGACCATGGGGCTGACGCTATTAACCAGTATTTAATAAATTTTATTTCAAATTTGACCCAAAAAACTGTGATAGTGGTCTTATTCTCACCTTGTGGGGTTAACTCTGTTAACTGCCAAGCAGTCTCTCCAGTTCCTAAATGGCTACTTTTAAAAGTGTTTAAGACAGCCCAAGTTAACTCCAAGGTCACCGAGGTCAAAGGGTTTAATCTGTACCTTTAATCCCAGCACTGGAAAGGCAGTGGAAGGCAGGTCTCTGTGAGTTCAAGGCCAGCTTTGGCTACATAGTAAGTTCGAAGGCAGTCAGAACTACCCAGTGAGACCCTGTCTCAACGAAAAGAGGAACATTTGATCTGGCCAGTCAGGAGGCCCAGCAGGTAAAAAAAACGATTACCAGGCAAGCCTCAAGGCCTAAGCCAATCCCTGGAATCCACGGGGAAAGATGAGAACTGATTCCTAAAAGCTGCTCTCTCGCCTCCACATGCATGCTGTGACATACATGCATGCTGTGACGCATACATGCATGCAAACATACATGCATGTAAACATACATGCAAATGAGAGAATAATTTTTTGATATAATAAAAATCATTTAAGCTATCACACCTTATAATAAGAGCCTAAAATGATGGAGTTAGTTCACCCCAACTCTGAGAAGTGGGACCTTCTGAACCCCGCCCTGTGGACTTCCTCCTCTAGTGTTCATCTGCAATGAAATAAAATATATCATTAAATATTTAAAATATCCTTTGTTAAATGCTGTCATTAAATATTTATAATATCCTTTGTAATAAGTCTGCCATAGTAAGTGAACTGTTTTCGTGGGTTCTGTGAGCCGCTTTACCAAATGAGCAAACCCCCAAAGGGGGTCACAGGAACTCTGCACCAAGCGGGTTGGGTGTCGAGAGCGACGTCGTTGTGATCTGTGACTTGTGCTTGGCATCTGAATTGGAAGCAGTCTGGCAAAACTGAGCCCTTAACCCCGGGGTACCACACTAAATCCTAGTGGTGTCAATTAGACTGAATCTGGGGATGGCTGGGTTTTGCCTGTAAAGAACTAGACAAAAGGCTGTGGGCTGGGGAGCAGGCGGTGGGCGTATTGTGATGGGTGAGGACAGCAAAGATGCTTTTCCTTTCCTCGGTGTTTGGGAGGTGCAGAGTGCTGCCCTGTCCAGGCTCCTGGAGATTTTAACAGCAAGCCGGTAGGAGGCTGGTGGCTCCTCTTCAAGTGTAGGCAAATAGACCACGGCCTCCTGCCTCCTGCCCTTTTTCTTTCTTTTGGGTTTTTTTTTTTTAACTTAACATTTTTGTTGGTTATTTGGGAATTTCACACACCACCCTATCACTCATTTTTTTTTCAGTCCTCCCAGCCCCTCCCCCGCCCCTGTGACTCCTCCCTCTCAAAAAAAAGAAAAAAAGTAACAAACAAAAAGAAAACCTCAAAAACAAAATACACACACACACACAAGTCCAATTTGTGTTGCCCAGATACTCAGTAAGGCATGGTCAGACTTCCAAAGGCCAGTCCCTTAAAGAAATCAGAGTCTTGGGGCTGGAGAGATGGCTTAGTGTTTAAGAACACTGACCGCTCTTCCAAAGGTCCTGAGTTCAAATCCCAGCAACCACATGGTGGCTCAAACCATCTGTAATGAGATCTGACGCCCTCTACTGGTGTGTCTGAAGACAGCTACAGTGTACTTACGTATAACAAGTAATAAATCTTAAAAAATAAATAAAAGAGTCTTTCTCCCACTCTGCCAGAAGCCATCAACTGTGGAGTGCGGGCTTTAGTATCCCTATCACAATTTTTAAGAGTCCTCTTCGATGGCTTCCTATCTAGGCTGCTACTATTTTGGTAGGCGGGCAGGGAAGGGGAGGTTGCCACAGAAGTCTTCTTTTTTTGTTTTGTTTTGTTTTGTTTTGGGGGGGTGATTTGGGTTTTTTTTTTTTTTTGTTTTTTGTTTTTGTTTGTGTTTGTGTTTGTTTTTGTGTGTTTTTTTGTATGTTTGTTTTGTTTTTTGTCTGAGACAGGGTTTCTCTGTATAGCCCTGTCTGTCCTGGAACTCACTCTGTAGACCAGGCTGGTCTCAAACTCATAAATCCGCCTGCCTCTGCCTCCCAGAGTGCTGGGATTACAGGCGTGCGCCACCACCGCCCGGCTCAGAAGTCTTCTCAGTGTCTCTTTCATGACTGTTCTGTAGTCATCAATACCACTTCGGATGTAGCTTCCTTGCCCCTTACAGTCAGCGCGGGCAGGGATCATGGGATTCTACATGCTTTCTGATGCCTCCAGCGTCAGCTTGTGCCCCGGACCTCAGCTTGGTCCCTAATGGCAGTACAGACCAGGGACACCAACACCGACTTCCGTAGGACCATGGCTCCCCACAAGGCCCTCGACAGCAACACGCACCACAGATATCACCATGGCTTTAGGCAGCGCGCAGACCATGGACATCCATGCGGTCTTTGGTGGTAGCACCTGCCAGGGGCATCAGCGCAGCCTCCAGATGCAACAGGACCATGGACCCCAACATGGCCCTCAGCGGTAACGAGGACCTCGAGCATCAGCCTCTTCTTACGGTCAGAGCCTGCGTAAGGAAACGGCCAGGTCCCAATGGGAGCCTGCCAGTGAACCTTGGAGTCCCGAGATGCGGGCATTCCAGAGAGTGGCATGTGTTATTTTCCTGCGCTAAGGAGGCTTTCTGAGCTCACGTTGGTACACCCCCCCCATAATGGGTACCAAATGTGCCTCTTCTCCCACACACCCTTAGAGCCACACATTCCCTTCTCAGAGATCCCCCCCTCCCCTGTCACCCAGGGGGTGGGAACAGTATGCTGTGCTCTGCCATCAGCCATGGGACACGAAACGTCCCACTTCTCCTGAGACCAACGGGAAGGGACCGTGCTCTGCCTCCCATCTCTGCTGTCTTCCTTCTCTAAGGTGTTGGATTTCAAATCTTCCCAGAGGCCCCTCCATGCTGCCGCCTGCTTGGCACTGGTAACTCTCCTAATAATTCTATTACCCAAAAGGACACTCCACCTCAGTGTCCCTCTTGAACCTCAAACCCCAAACCTTCAGTAGGGAACGAGGAACTTTGGTTGCTGGGAATCATGTGGTGGCCCACATATTGTCCAGCAGAGATGTTCTTGGATGGAGGGAGGCCTGCAGCTAGTGAGGTGAATACCAACGCTCTGGAGCTGAGACTATCAAGGCTTGTGAGGCCCCTCCCCAGAGTTAGAGAGGCAGAGAGGAGGCCACCTGCCTGGAGGAGGTCCAACTGTCCAGCTACTTGAAAGCTCCCAGATTCAGCTCCCTTGAGCTGTCGCCCACAGTAGAGTGGCCTTTGTAGTGATGCCCTGCCCAGGAGTTACCTATGCTCCTGTAAAAACAAACTAACTAACAAACTAACAAACCTCAACAAAACACAAACAGCAAACTCATTGCTTCTCCATGAGCTGTAGAGGAGTTATTATTTTGGTCTTTCATTACAACCTGGTCTAGAGTGAGTGTGTGAAACTTGGTTCCTTGGAAAAAATCTCTCACAACATCTCTGCTGTTCTGAGATACTGACATGGAAGTATGAACTGATGTCCCCAAGGGGGGAAAGAGTCACACCTATGTTAGAGATTCTTCCAGACTGATGAACACATACATGATTGAAGAGTTAGGATGTTGCAGGTCCAGAGCCAAATTATAGTGGGCTATCCTTAGCTCCCTTAAGAGCTACTCATTGTCTATCCTTGTGTGAATGAGAATTCCAGGAAAGACCTTGCATTTGGAAAAGCTGCTTGACTGATTTAAGCCTTAATATGGAGAGGTTGGGATGTTGTAGGTCCAGAATCCAACTACAACTGTGACTTATCTTTAGCCTCCAAACCCACCATCCCTTGCTTTTCCTCTGTGTCAGACCTGTGTGACTGGCAGGTGTATTCTGATGTTAGGTCGTTCTTCCTCCCAGCCCCATGCTCCCAGAAAAAAGCCTCAAACTCAAAAATATATTTACAAACACCTTGGCCATAGAGCCTCATTACATTTTTCCAGGTGACTGTCCCGCAACTGGTACTATCCCAGCATCCTCTCCCACACCTGGTACTATCCCAGCATCCTCTCCCACACCTGGTACTATCCCAGCATCCTCTCCCACACCTGGTACTATCCCAGCATCCTCTCCCACACCTGGTACTACCCCAGCATCCTCTCCCACACCTGGTACTATCCCAGCATCCTCTCCCACACCTGGTACTATCCCAGCATCCTCTCCCACACCTGGTACTACCCCAGCATCCTCTCCCACACACCTGGTACTATCCCAGCATCCTCTCCCACACCTGGTACTATCCCAGCATCCTCTCCCACACCTGGTACTATCCCAGCATCCTCTCCCACACCTGGTACTACCCCAGCATCTTCTCCCACACCTGGTACTATCCCAGCATCCTCTCCCACACCTGGTACTATCCCAGCATCCTCTGCCACGCCTGGTACTATCCCAGAATCCTCTCCCTCACCTGGTACTTTCCCAGCATCCTTTCTGTCTATAGGAAGTTCCACCTATTTCCTGCCTAAGCCATCAAATTTATTATTGACAGGTGCCACATCCACATAGACACAAGACATTTTCTCTACAGATGAAGTCACATCTAACATCCCAATAACAGATAAATACCTTTTAGAGTGCATTAATTTGACAGAACACTAGTTTTCCAAGAGCTGAGAGCGTTATCTGATAGTACCCAAGCGTAGAACAAAGTCCCACCCACCCCCAAGTACACACCCAACGTTCCCATTTGTATCTGAAAAGTGCCTTGGTTTTGGGCTTTCTATGTTCTATTGCTATAAAAAAAAAAAAAAAACTCCGTGAAATTGTTACCTCACTGGAACTTGGAATTTGAGGTGGCCTAAATCTGTGTTTCTGGATCATGGTCATTCATATTTGGGCCCAGAATAAAGGATCTCTCATCCCCTTTGAGTTAAGAACTGCTTTAAAAGACACTTGTTTTTTAACCTACCTTGGGAGCTAAGTGACCTATTATCCTGTGACTACAGGGAAATCTGTTGGCTACACCACTAAAGAAGATGGCCCTCCCTCTCCCAACAATAGTTAACTGCCCAGAAGTCCTCGAGGAGGGGTCGGGCTGAAGGAGCAGAGTGTGTGGGTAAGCTTAGCCAGGGTCCAAGACACGGGTGCGCAGTGCTCCGCCCCTTCCTGTGACTGCCCCAAGCTCCGCCCCTTCCCATGGCTGCCCCGAGCTCCGCCCCTTCCCGTGGCTGCCCCGCCCTCATTTCACTCCAGGTTGTCCTTTTCATTTCTTGGTGCTTTGAAGAGGATCTCGAGTGTTCTATATTGTCGCTCATCGGTGTTTCAGATTTTCCTGTGGTGCTGAGGGGAGCAGCCTGGGATCCTGGGTTCTCTGAATTGTATAGAACAGCAACTGTCAGTCTGTGCCTAGCCTGGAATCACTCCATGCTACAAAGCAACAATGCTGAACTGAGTGACTCTATTTTGAAATTAGTTCACCAGGAAACACAGGCTGATGCGTAACATACTCGTGCCAATAGTGACGCCGGGGACTATATCAAACCTTATCAGAGACACTGGATACATAAACGTATCAATCACATCAACTATGAGCACCTCACCTGGACTCTAACGAAGGAGCACCCCAGGGCTGAGGCTTGGGGAGCATGATCACTTGTTGCAAGCCTTACCCCAAGAAAACTACCATGGCATGAACCTGCTGTCTCAGTCCTGAAGGCCCAGCTCAAAGCTGTCCTTGCCTGAAACAGTTGGCCACTTCAAATTGACTCTTGGGCTCGCCTGCCTGCCAGCTCTGCACCCCGCCCGAGGTTCTATAATACCTTCTAATACTCTGTATCTGGATCCCCGCAGAGGCTTTGCGCACGTCTTTCCCTACATCCTGCTTCAGCCTGTCTGACTCTGCAGTCTCTTTAAGTCCTTCTAAGTCGCCCCATACCATGTGTGTCTGCAGATGTACATCTGTATTAGAGTGAAGCATGTAATTGGAGAATTAATATTTGTATTATTATTGCATATATTACTGTACAGAATACTGTATAAATATCAATACTTTCTTCTTAAAATATCTCTTACTTTTGAAAAAAATTAACTTTTTCAAGACCTTGTAGCCAAGTTAATAATATGCTGTCATAGCAGTTAAGACCATGGGCTTAGCCGGCTGTCTTACTGTGTACTCAACTTATTTACCTTTAACTTGCCTTAAGAAAAGCAAAGTAACCAGCCTTACTGTGTCTTGTACTTTACATAAAACCAGCTTGTATAACCTAAACTAATGCATAACTTTAATCTTAAGTTACGTATTGTTCCAAACCCATACCCAGAATAGTGTGTGTGTGTGTGTGTGTGTGTGTGTGTGTGTGTGTGTGTGTGTGTTGTGGTAAGCACCCCATCAATGCTGGAAGCAACTCGTACATAGAGATGGGTAACGTCTGTGTGTGGTCTTGAGTGCTATGCTGGGTCAGAAAAGTAGCTTTCTCCTTTGTCAGACTCTGTTAAAGATTTCTATTCTTTAAGAAAAGTGTCCCTGGCTGGGTGGTGGTGGTGCTCTGGGAGGCAGAGGCAGGTGGATTTCTGAGTTCAAGGCCAGCCTGGTCTACAGAGTGAGTTCCAGGATAGCCAGGGCTACACAGAGAAACCCTGTCTTGAAAAACAAAAACAAACAAACAAACAAACAAGAAAAGTGTCCCTTGTCCCTCTTCTACACCATGTTTCCTGTCCAATTCAGTATATACAGATCGAAGCTTTGTTAGAGACAATCTGACGCAGACATTCAGACACTGAATCGACAGACTCAGGCGACAGGGACAGGCCAGGACACACTCAACAGACAACCAAGGACAGGTCGGTAACTACAGACTATCAACAGGCAGACAACAGACAGAGCAGGAGAGAAGTGGAGACTTCAAATTCAGCGCTTTCAGGGAAAAACTACGCCAAGAGGAGGTGCCTGTCTCTGGTCCTTAACAAGATGCGATGCTTCTGATGCCCTGAGGGGCATCAACTGACACAGGTATTAGTCACTGAGGTTGGCATACGAGAACCTGTGACTGCCAAGGCCACATCTCGCAAACGAAGTCACAGTACTCAGTGAATTACAGCCAGCGAGGTTGGCAGGGCTTGTGGGCCAGTTATAAATATGACATCGTACAGTGACACATTCCTGTCCATTTACACTCCGACACAAGTCATTCACAAGACCAGGGAAAGGACCTTCTCCCCCTACCCCAAAGGTTTGCGTCAGGGCCAATAAACCGCCAATGAACCAGTAGGGGGAACTGCTTATTACGAAGACCCGCGCTCAGATTCCGATTCATAAAGATCGCCTCCCTCTGCCGCCTGTCTGCAGGTTGGGATTCAAGGCATTCAGCGCCACAGCCAGACAAATTTTATTTCTACAATGGACATTCCATGCTTAAATTTTGAAAGTAAAATCCAAACCTTAGCAAATAAAGGGCGAAATGGGCTAAAAACACTCACTCAAGGGATTTTCATTTATGGAGAAAAGATCCACTTCCGGTGTCCCCCACTTCCGGTGTCCTCCACGAGGGACAGGGACATTACCCCTGAGGCCGAGCTCCCTCGCTGTGCCCTCATCACTCAGCAGGGAAGAAAGAAAAATCCACATGCCTAAAACTAAGGCATGGAGGCTCAGTGGTAGAGCGCTCACCAGCAAGCGCCTGGGCTTAATGTCCAGCCCTGGGGTGTCGAGTCGGCTCAGTGGTAAAGAGACTTGCGGACAAATTTAAGGACCCAAGTTCAATCCCCAAGCCCCACAAACTGGCAAAAGAGAATCAACTCCTTCAAGCTGTTCCCTCAGTGCCACTGACTGCCCCTGAGCTCTACACACTTGCCATACACACATACTCACACAGACACAAAGAAATGAGTCAATAAATGTGAGTTTTTAAAGAGTGGATGGAGAGATGGCTCAGCAGCTAAGAGCACAGACTGCTCTTCCGGAGGTCCTGAGTTCAATTCCCAGCAACCACAT
Organism: Apodemus sylvaticus; assembly: GCF_947179515.1. Taxonomy (NCBI): domain Eukaryota; kingdom Metazoa; phylum Chordata; class Mammalia; order Rodentia; family Muridae; genus Apodemus; species Apodemus sylvaticus. The sequence goes on along the minus strand of NC_067483.1, from coordinate 26,543,075 downwards.
GGTGGCTCACAACCATCTATAATGGGATCAGATGCCCTCTTCTGGTGTGTCTGAAGACAGCGACAGTGTACTCGCATATATAAAATAAATAAATCTTTAAAAAACAAAATAAAATAAAAAGTGGATGCATATACACATGCACTGGAATTACGATGGTTTGGATAACACTTTTAAAACCTTTTTTTAAACACCTTTTCTTTCTCTCTCTCTCTCTCTCTCTCTCTCTCTCTCTCTCTCTCTCTCTCTCTCTCTCTCTGTATTTTCAAGACAGGGTTTCTCTGTATAGCCCTGGCTGTCCTGGAACTCACTCTGTAGGCCAGGCTAGCCTCAAACTCAGAAATCCGCCTGCCTCTGCCTCCCAAGTGCTGGGATTAAAGGCGTGCGCCACCACCGCCCAACTTACTTTCATTTTATGCTATATGTATGGGTGTTTTGCCTGCAGTTGCAGGTGGCTGTGAGCCACTGTGTGTGTGCTGGGAATAGAACCTGGGTCCTCTTCTAGAACAGCTAGGGCTCTAAACTGCTAAGCATCTCTCTAGCCCCCAAATAACACTTTTAAACAAACATTCACTGTGGGGTAAGAACTATGTGCGCACCTACCCAGTAGAAGCAGTTCTTTGACTCTCTTGAGATGGAGTTTCTTATAGCCCAGGCTAACCTGCCTTGAATTTGCCACATAACGGATGACCTTGAACTACTAATATTACTACCTCCATCTGACAAATGCAAGAATTTTAAACCTACAGGCCCCACACCCAGCTGGAACTTTGACTTTTGCGTGTCAGTCTTTTCTTAGGCTAGAAGTTAGGACCCTCTTCTCTCTTCTGTTGCTGAGTGCTGTATACCTAAGTTTGGATACCTTGGATTTTGGATTACCAAGGTTCGGCAAATCCCAGTGAGCTCTTCAACAATGGACATAAAACAGGATTGTGGGTTGGAGATAAAGCTCAGTGGGTGGAGCACTCTCCTGGCATGCATGCATCAAGATGTCCCACCCCCAGCACCACAGGACCAGGCATGGTGGTGCACAGCTAGAATTCTAGCACCCTGGAAGTGGAGACCCAGAAGTGTCAGAAGTTCCAGGTCATTCTCGGCTACACTGCAAGTTCAAGGCTATCCTGAGATACAGGAGACTCTGTCTCTAAAAGGACTGAATAAAGAAAAAGAAAAACACAGACTTTGTGTTAGCCGGGTTGCTAGGCTATCGGCTAACGGCAGTGCCCTGGGCACCGTTAAAGCAGGGGGCACTCAGTGTGGTGGACCAGACTTGTTCAATGAATTTTCTACTGATATTTTCTTGTACAAATGGGGAGGGGGGGTGCAGAGCACCCAGGAGGATACTAGTGCCTTCCTCTGTCACCCTCTGCCTTCTCCTCTTGAGACAAGGAGAGCATCCATTACTGTCTCCGCTAGGGTTACAGGCACACCTGGCTTTTAGTGGCTGAGCTATCTCCCCGGGGAACACTTATTCTTTGTTGTTGTTGTTGTTGTTAAGACAGGATCTCACAATGTACCTCTGGCTGGCACAGAACTTACTATATAGATCAGGCTGGCCTTAAACTCACAAAGACCTCTCTGTCTCTCTGGCTCTCTGCCTCTCTGCCTCCCTGCCTCAAGTGCTGGGATTAAAGGTGTGGCCCACTAAGCCCAGCTACTTTACCCATGGCCTTTGATTGAAGGTGGATTAAATGTGACGTAACCGCAGCAGATGCACTTGCATGAGTAGACATAGATATGCATGCTTGTACATGCATAGGCTATTTCTGGAATGATGTGCAAGTGTTGGTAGCGTTTGTTGTCTCTGGAGGTCAGATTGTCGTCAGCAAGAGGAGAAGCAACTTTTCATTATATTTTGCTTTAATCAGGTGTGTTATTACTTTTTGCCGTTGGAGGGGATTTGGGTTTTGTTGGTTTTGTTTTGTCTGGGGAGGCAAATTTTTAACAATAACAAAACCAAACGGTAGTGATATCCAGTCATTGAACCGTCTCAGAGCCTCTCATAACTTCTGATTTACACGTAGATTAAATACCAATGAAGAGTGGTCCCCTGGGGCCGGGTGAAGCAGCTCAGTAGAGTGACAGGCGAGGTGGCCTCTGCTTGCTGGAGCTCTGAGCCTCAGCCTCCAGACCCCGACCCTCACGTCTTAGCCTTGCAGCCCAGAGTCAAGCATGTGGCCAGAGGGGAAGAGATGTCTTCCTTCCATTTCCAGGGGTAAAGAAAACCCTCGATCTAGACATAGTGGTTCACACCTGTAACTTACAGCACTGAAGAGGTGAAGGCAGAAGGATCTCCAGTGTGTGGGCCAGCCTGGACTACATACAAGAATCTGGTCCTAGAAGATAGGAAAGCTGAGCCTGGTAGTCCAGCCCTATGATCACAGTTATCTGGGAGTCTGAGCCAGGACAGAAGGGTCACAAGGCTAGCCTGGGCTACTTAGTGAGTTCAGGGCCAGCCTGGGTAAGTTTGCAAGACTGTCTCCAAACAAAAAATTCTTTTGAAACTTAAGAAGTACTATGGTAGCCGGCAATGGTGGCGCACGCCTGTAATCCCAGCACTTGGGAGGCAGAGGCAGGTGGATTTCTGAGTTTGAGGCTAGCCTGGTCTACAAAGTGAGTTCCAAGACCGCCAAGGCTACACAGAGAAACCCTGTCTTGAAAAAAAAAAAGAAGAAGAAGAAGTACTATGGTTATAGGTCAAGAGTCTAGCATGTGTTCAAGCTCCAATATTTTGTGATAAAATAAAAAACTATTGAAGAGAGAAAGAAGGAAAGATAAAAGGAGCTCCCCCATATTGACTAGAGGACTACACACCACACACACACACACACATACACCACAACCCACTTCACTGCACAAACGTCCATCAGACATCCATAATCAAAAGCATCTTTGGAAAAGGAAAGAGACTACCTTGAACCGCTTCGAGCCAGCAGGATGCCGAAGCAGCTGCCCCCCTGGAAAACAATATTCTCATAAGCCTTCTCATTCAGAAAACAGCGATTCTTACAGCCGTTCTCCTTCAATCCCCAGATCAAAACTCATAGGTGACACAATCCACCTACAAAGACACATTTCAAAAAACAATCAGAATGAATCCTCATTGTAATAAAAAGGGAATTAAAAGCAATTTATGACCTGGGGGTGTGGCTAGGTAGAACAGTGCTTGCCTGGTGCAAGCAAGGCCCAGCATTTGTGCCCTCACCCTGCAAAGAATAAGAGCAGCTTAGAGCAAAAGAAGAGCTTTTTCACCGAGCAGCTGCTCAGGTCCTGCAAGACGCACCAAAGGAGCCAGGTGCTCGCAGCTGCACTGGAAATGCCAAGGCTGAGCCAGTGCTGACACACGGACGGACGGACGCAGGGATGACTCAGCAAGCACAAGGCCACTGCGGCTTACAAAGCCTTACAAAGCGATGCTCTAATGTGGGAAACAGCTCCGGGGGAAGCTTTGAACAATACACAGTAGAGTCGCCCTTTGTTGACACAATGGCTACGTTTCTGGTCGAATCCGGGTATGAAAACCATGCAAAAGGATTCTCAGAGCTTAAACATCACACAGAATGACGCTTGAGGGTTTAAAAGGTTTTTACCTTGCATGAAAGTCTCGCGAGGCTTCGGAAAGTAGCGTGGGCTATCAGTGTGAAGTCCATCTGTGGGGGTGGGGGAGAGGGCTCGTTGGTAAAATGCCCGCTACACAAACATGAAGACCTGAGTGCTTTCCCAGCGCCCTTGTATGAAGCCAAGATTGGAGAGGTGAGACAGAAGGATCCCCAGGGCTCCCAGAGCACTTAGTCTGAAAAACAGAGAGTCCGATGAAAGTTCCTACCTCCAAAAATAAGATACACAGATCCTAAAGAATGACATCTGAGTTAACCTCTATGCTTCACAGACATGTATACACACAGACACACACACACACACACACACACAGAGAGAGAGAGAGAGAGAGAGAGAGAGAATGATACACACACACACACACTCTATGGCATGTTTTCCTGTTTGCTAATTAATAGAGAGAGGCCCAGCCCACCCCTGGCAGTGCCAGGCCTGGGCTGGTGACCCTGAGTTGTATAACAAAGCAGACTGAGCAAGCCATGAGGAGCAAGTCAGAGACAGCACTCCTCCATGGCCTCTGCACCAGCTCCTGCCTCCAGGTTCCTGCCTTGAGTTCCTCCCTCTATGATGGAGTGTGCCCCGAGTGTTGTAAGCTGAAAATTGTGTTTGGTCATGATATGTTACCAAGCAATAGAAACCCTAACAAGATGCTCCCCAAATGTCAAAGCTCCCACCGGTTCCAGAACACACTCGTTGAGATCTGCTGTTTAATCAAACAGTTACCCCTGCCCGAGTAACTTCACAAAGCTGCCCAAACACCTGACGAAAACTGGGTTTCACCTCGGATTTCAGGGAGAGACGCAGAAGAGGAGGCAGAAAGAGTGTCAGAGCCAGAGGGGGTGGAGGGCACCAGGAAAAACAGTGCCTTCCAAATACAACACGATTGACGGCCATATGAACTCACGGAGACCATGGCATCGTCCACAGGGCCTGCACAGGCCCAAGTAAGACAATTAATTAAAAACGAACAAAGAATATCTTTGCCGGGCAGTGGCAGTGCACACCTTTAATCCTAGCACTTGGGAGGCAGAGGCAGGCAGATTTCTGAGTTCGAGGCCAGCCTGGTCTACAGAGTGAGTTCCAGGACAGCCAGGGCTACACAGAGAAACACTGTCTCGAAAAACCAAAAAAAAAAAAAAAAAAAAAAAGAAAGAAAGAAAGAGAGAGAGAGAGAGAGTGAGAGAGAGAGAAAGAAAGAAAGAAAGAAAGAAAGAAAGAAAGAAAGAAAGAAAGAAAGAAAGAAAGAAGAAAGAAAAGAATATTTTCACTGGCTTCTCCCGTATTTGTTTACTTATTTATTATTCTTTTTATTCCCTCTATATTCCCAGAGCTGATCTCAAACTTCAGGAGTTTGCCCCTTCTGTCTTAGCCACACATATATTGGTAAGTGTGAACCAAAGGCGCTGGCTATATGTGATTTTTTTTTTTTGGCAGCGGGGCTGGGGAGGTGAGGTGGGGATGGGGTGGGGATGAGGCAATCGAGTCTCACACACTTCAAGAAAACCTTGGAAATTTTGTAGTCCATGATGGTCGTGCAGTTCCAAGCCCCTCTGTGTCCATCTCCTTAGTCCTGGACATAGGCCGCCAAGTCTACTTTAGGAAGTATCAGGGACTAAACACAGGGCCTGGTCTCTGTTAGAAAAGCTAGGTGTCTTACTTGTCACACTGCCATGACAAAATGCCTGATGAAACTGGGTTGTCCCATTGCATTGGCTGGGGCTGGGCTATAAAACCTGGAGCTGCCACCCATAAACTTCCTCCAATAAGGTTCAACCTCCTGAAGGCTTGACAGCCTTCCCTCGCAGTGCCACCTGCTGGGGAGCAAGTAGCCAAACACATGCACCTGTGTGTGAGGGACATTTCACATTTAAAATCCAACGCAAGCTCTCAGCCAGCCACAGCCACAGCCACAGCCACAGCCACAGCCACAGCCACAGCCACAGCCACAGCCACAGCCACAGCCTGGCTATGTAAAACTGAATGCAGGTAAGACTGGCTGGCTTCACAGGATGGCGGAACTGTGCGCACAGTCAGGAAATGGCCTCAGCCCTGCTCTGGTCTGTTTCAGCTCTGCACTGTCAGGTCTCCTTGTCCCAGGCTCTGAGTGACAGACAAGTCTGGTCATTCACTTCACAGCCGCTTTGCAGCACTTAATCCTGGTAATGTTCTCAAGCGTGAGAGGTTAGTGCTGTCTGCATCCAAGTTCACCCTTGGTGAAGTTCTCCCTACACTGGCTCGGACCTACACTGCGGCCTAGAAGAGGGTGGGACAGGCTGTTGCCCGTCTCTATCGCCCCCGATCTGTACTCACCAGGTTTCACTTTGGCAGTCCCGTACTTTGGTCTGTCTTTGGTTTCTTATCTGGGGTGAAAAGTCTTCTGCTCACACCTCTGCAGGGTTGGCATCCCAGGACAATGCTTGAGGGAACAATCTACAAACATGGCCACATCCTCGGCTCTTGTTGGATTATTTTATCTTTGTGCGAACATCAGCATGTGTTTACAGAAACTAAGGCAGCTACAATGGCCCTGACAGAAAAGGTATGATAGGACCAGTGTCTTTAGGCATCCCTTATTCACCAGATGTCATTATACATGGAGAAAATACATGCTATTTGGTAATTTTGTTATTTGCGGAGATGTCATCTCTCTTTGTGTATTATTCTGGAACTTTCCCACAGATGTCAGACATCTTTTCAGCCTCGCCTCACATTCTCCTGGTTTATTTGTGCACAGCAGTTACTGTGGCAACCAGCTCTTTCCAGGTGCGACTGCCAGCTTCCCCTTAGTGACTTCAAGTACAACTACCTTCCCTCCACCCAGATCTCCGCCACACTAGCAAATCCAGACGTTTCAAGGAAGCGACTCTCCCTTAAAAAGTCCTTGCCCAATAAAAGATGGGGCAGAGACTAAACATCGCACACCTCTAGGTCTGCATCAGATAATCCTAAGGCAGGTTTCACTTCATCTTGCTGAAAGTCCCCGCAGTGACAACTGACTCTTCAGCCTTCCCTACACGTTTCTCCCAGAATCCGGCCTTGTCACCCCTATAAGAATCATTTCCCAACATAATTTTTCTGAAAGCAATCCCTTGTGCCGTGTTCTTGATAGAATCCAGACCAAAGCACCAAGTTCAGAATCTTGTTAAAAAAGCAAATCCATCATGATCAATACTAATCCTGCTTGCACTGTCTTCACCGTGTGCCCAGGAGCTCGGTCTGAGACAGTCTCTGAGCATTCGTAAGGTCGAAACCATCCCTGTTAGCATCCCGAGAGGCTGTCAACCTCTCCTCCTCACACAAGGCTACCGTGTTTTTGAGTGGGGACATCACATACAAAAGTTCAATGCACTCCACACAGGAGAGGCACAAGTCAATGCACTCCACGCAGGAGAGGCTCCAGTCAAGGGGGCTGCCCTGTGTTCAGCAGCTCCGCACACTTTCTGTGTAGTCCATCTGCAGTGTGTAAGAGCTCTTCCCTACACATGGACTAGAATCTGTATGGAAGTGCTATCAACTTTAGTGTCTTCTGCAGGGCAGAGCTGACTCTCATCTAGTTTTTTCCCATTGTTGTTGTGGTATTTTTACTTTTATTCCCTTTGGTCCTTTTTATTCTTATCAAAAGCATTTTATCTAGGTCTCCGATGCTATCAGTAAGAAGTCATTTATAGCATAATACTACTTTTTAATTTTTATTTGTGTGTATGAGACATGCAGTTCTTGTTGAGTCCAGCAGAAGGTGCTATATCCTCTGGAGTGGGAGATACAGGTGGTTGTAAACTGCCAGACACTGGTACTGGTAACCTAACTCTGGTCCTCTATAAGAGCAGGAAGTGCTCTAACCATTAGTCCACCTCCCCAGCCCTCTGATAATACTACGATAGATGATACTATGGGGAGCTCTTCTGTGTTCCAAGTTATATCTCTTTCCACATCTATTGTACAATTCTTTTGACAAAATCACTCTAGATTGATTGATTGATTGATTGATTGATTATTTACATCCACACCAGACTCTCATGTGTGAACATCAGAGGACAACTGGCGGCAGTCGGTTCTCTCATTCTACGACGTGGGTCAAGGGGATGGAACTCAGGTCACCAGGCTCCACAGCAGCACCTCTGCCTGCCGAGCCGTCCGTCTCTCCACCGACTTGCCTTTCCTCGCTGATAGCATTTGTTGATGAAGACTTTTCTGTTCAGTGGTCCCCTAGGGGTCTCAGCTTTTGACTTATTGGTGCACTATGGCTCGTGTGTGCCAACACAATTCTGTGTGTGATTCTTACTGCTTTGTGTGCTACATGCCAGAATATGTTCTGATAGGCCTTTCATCCCCCGTGGGAATGTCTATGTCACCCGTCAGCCACACGGGGCTGTTGAGCCCTTAAAGGGTGTTCAGTGTGACCAAAGAATTGCATTTATAATTCACTTATAGCAAATTCCATAGCTACTGCTGGCTGGTGGCCTACTGTTAGTGAAATTCTGCATTTGAGCACAGTGTTTAATCTTTTTTTCTAATAAGTGTGTTTCAGACTAAAAATATTCCTCCAGGTAACACCCACATGGTTTTGTTATATTGTGTTTACATTTCTCTTCCACTTCAGAATTATGTTTTCCCTACTTATTCCTATGGAAATGTGAGGGTTGTGAAACCCGGTGGTGACTTTTTAGTTTCTTGTTTGTTTATGGCTGGTTTTGACAGAACAGTTCTCCAAGGAAAACAGCTACCATTATCAGCAGAACAACCAGCTATACCTGCTTTGCAAGAGCTCATCATGATGGTCGGTTGACAGTCTCTGACAGAAGGGGGTCATGAGGAGAGCTCGTATGTAAGTCTGCTTAATTGCATGTGTCTAATTGCGTGTACCTCGGGCTCCTGAGTGGCTCTGTAGCCTGCATGCTGCAGGAAGTTATGCAGCCCCAGAGAAACCATCATCCACGCTGGGGGGAGACCCAGCACACTGCTTTCCGGGTCACCCATGCCTCTGTAAGCAACACCTCTGTAAATAAGGCTAATAAACACACTGGTTTTCTGGAGTGAACCCCTGAGTAGAAACATAGTTTGGCTTCTTCTTGGGAATTTAGAGAGAGAGAGGGCTATTTATGTCTTATAGGGAAGAAATCTCAAAGGAACAACAACAACAAAAAAAAACTACTGTTTTAATGTTGTTGATGTCAGAGGTTGTTAGTATGTCTTAGTATAATTGAGGATTTGAAGTTTAATGCACATGTTATAAAGAGCCATGCATGTGTGATAAGAGCATGTTCTTTTCACAGGTATACCTACAAAGAGGAGAGCTTACATCACCCAGCTTGACCTCTAGGCCCCTCATCGGCTCCCATGGTGGAGATCCCGAATACACCTGAGCCAAGAGGTCTCCCTGAGTTCTCTTCAAGTCTAGTCACATGTTCATTCTTATATGTTTCTCCCCTTCTTTAAGGCTCCAAAAGGAAGACTTCAGCCTGTACAGTTCTATCGTCCTAAGACTATTGTCTTTCAAGGGCAAAGCTCTCTCCTGCATCAAGTGGCTGCAGAGGCACCGGGGCGGGCGAGCAGCTGAGCCATCCATCCTGCCTTAACGATGCCAGGGAGGAGGCAGGTTCACAGGTGGAAGACTGAGACAGCTGCTGCTCTCCGAGGAGTACAAGGACAGGCAAAGAACAAGAGGGAACAAAGGGAACAAGCTTTTGCCCACCCCCCCAAGCCCACGCTGGGGATTGAACAGAGGACTTGGGTATGTTGGCCAAGGACCCATCCAGTGAACTACATCCCCAGCAGTAAAGATTCTGATATTTAAGGTGATGCCAAGAAATAATTAAGGAATGGCTCAGTGGGTAAAAGGACTTGCCACCAAGCCTGAGGATCTGAGTTCCAATTCTTAGGACCCAGATGGTGGAAGGAGAGAGCTCTCCTGCAAGTTGTCCTCTGACTTCCATGTGCAAGGCATGATGTGCATGTGCCCTGTGCCCTCACACATACAGAGGTACATAGATAGATGATAGATAGATAGATAGATAGATAGATAGATAGATGATAGATAGATAGATAGATGATAGATAGATAGATAGATAGATAGATAGATAGATAGACAGATAAATTAATTTAAAAAACTAACATTTTAAAAAGTGGTTGTTAACTGGAAAATAAAAAAGTCAGTCTACAGCCATTGCCAGTGATAGTGATCCATATTTACCCCACAAAACAAAGCTATTTTAGGTTAAAACAAAAAGAAGCAAGGAGGGGCAGGAGACATATCCCAGTCAGCAGAACGCCTGCCTAGCCCTGAATTCGATCACCAGCATTCTATAAAACGGGACATGGTGGCTCACAACTGTAATTTCAGCAATTGGGAAGGAGACATAGGAGGATTACAAGTTCAAAGTCGTCCTTGACTACACTATAGGCTTGAGGCCAGCCTGGGATGTGTGAAACCTTGCGGAAGAAAGAAAGAAAGAAAGAAAGAAAGAAAGAAAGAAAGAAAGAAAGAAAGAAAGAAAGAAAGAAAGAAAGAAAGAAAGAAAGAAAGAAAGAAAGAAAGAAAGAAAGAAAGAAAGAAAAGAAAAGAAAAAAGAAAAAGAAAA